>NW_007726603.1:483764-504241 GCF_000696425.1 Galeopterus variegatus
TTTTCTTTGTCTCTGCTGGTGACTCTCCTTGTGTCAATGCACTCCAGTGGTTGGCGGACCACCTGCGTGGTGGCTGTGGCATCTAGCCGCTTTTGCAGCAGCCATGGTTATTGTGATGGCTGTGGTGGGCCACTCACGTGGAGGTGCTGTTTTTGGCATGCTTCTTGGCACTGGCAGTATGCCTGGTTGTGGGTGTGTTTGGTCCCCTTCTCCATGCCTCAGGTCCCCAGGCAGGCCCGGAGGCACTGGTGTAGTGTGCCTGGTTGTGGAAGAAGGGTCTGGTCCCCTTCTGCATGCCTCTGGGCTGGGCGGGCCCCGAGGTGCTGGCACAGTGTTCCTGGTTGTGGGAGAGAGGTCCGGTCCCCTTCTCCATGCCTCAGGTCCCTGGTCAGGCCCTGAGGCACTGGTGCAGTGTGCCTGGTTGTGGGAGAGAGGTCCGGTCCCTTTCTCCATGCCCCAGGTCACTGGGTGGGCTCTGAAGTGCTGGCGTGTTGTGCCTGGTTGTGGGATAGAGGTCGTCCCCTTCTCCATTCCCCAGGTCCCCAGGTGGGCTCCAAAGTGCTGGCATGTTGTGCCTGGTTGTGGGAGGGTGGTCTAGACCCTGACTCCATACCCCAGGTCGCTGGGTGGGCCCCTAGGCACTGGCTTAGTATGCCTGGTTGTGGGAGGGTGGTCTGGTCCCCAACTCCATACCCCAGGTCCTCGGGTGGGCCCCAAGGGACTGGTGCAGTGTGCCTGGTTGTGGGAGAGAGGTCCAGTCCCCTTCTCCATGCCCTGGGTCCCTGGGTGGGCTCTGAGGTGCTGGCATATTGTGCCTGGTTGTGGGAGGGTGGCCCGGTCCCCGACTCCATATCCCGGGTTCTCAGGTGGGCACTGAAGCGCTGGCTCAGTGTACCTGGTTGTGGGAGAGAGGTCCGTTCCCCTTCTCCTTGCCTCAGGTCCCCGGGCAGGCCCTGAGGCACTGATGCAGTGTGCCTGGTTGTGGGAGTGAGGACCATTCCCCTTCTCCTTGCCCTGGGTCCCTGGGTGGGCCCCAAGGTGCTGGCATGGTGTGCCTGGTTGTGGGAGGGAGGTCCGGTCCCCGGGGTCCAGCCACCTTCTCCATGCTTCAGGTCCCCAGGCTGGCCCCGAGGCACTGGTGCAGTTTGCTTGGAAGTGGGAATGGGGTCCAGTCCCCAGATCCAAGCCTCCAGTTCTCAGGCAGGCCCTAAGGTGCTGGTGGTGTGCCTGGGCTGGAACTAATTTTTTGTCCTTCGCTTCAAACACAGGGGAACTTCCTGTGGGAACCAGTACTTGAGCTGTGTGGTTGTTTAAATTGCTACTTTGCTGCTGTTTCCCTAGGGAAGGCTTTTTGTGCAGCTTAGGGTTTAATGGTTGACTTTATAGGCACTTCAGGCTCTCCAGAGACACAGTGGATCTGTGTTCTGTAGAATCTCTGATCTGGGCCTGAGTTTTTCCATCAAACTGCACCCCATGCAACTCTGTATTCCCAACCAGTCTCCTGTGAGTGGTCCTGTGCTGATCGGGGGTAGATCAGCTGTCCTTGCTGTGCCCCAGTGTTCCCCTGGTGGGCACGTATCCCCCACCACCCGTGCTGCAAACACTTCCCATGGGATGGGCCCGGCGCGGGTCCCTCACGATGACTCACTGGCCTCTTAATGGCTCCCTTTTTTCACTTGTTCTGGCTCCTCGCTCCTGCATGGGTCCACGTGAACCCTATTAGTGGTCTTGCTGTCCTGGGGGCAGTCAAGGCCCTCTTCTCTCTTGCTGCCTCCGAGTAACTCCATCTGAAGGGCACAGCTGTAGCTTCTACCGGCTCCTGCTCCATGCGCTCATCAGCTTGAGCCTTAGAGCAGCCGCGGCCGGAAATGCTCAGAGCAGGTTTTTCTTTCTCTCATTGTAGTTTCTCCCACCTTCATAAACTCCATAGGTCTCTCCTCCTCTTCCCTTGAGCTCCAGCAGCCCTGGCTTGGCTGATGTTTCATTTTTATAGTTGTAAATTTGGTTGATTTGTGAAAGAGAGTGACGCTGGGGACTGTCTATTCCGCCATCTTGATTGGATCTCGACAGAACCAGCCCCTTAGAAAGGAGGTTCTGGAGATTGATATCAAAACCCACCATAGACCCTTACAGTTTATTTTATCAAAATATATGCAGTAACTAAACAAGCAGTTGTGTGTATATGAGTAGGTATATAGATCTTGTTATTAGAGTTTCAGATTCAGTTATTCTTAACAGATATTTTTGCTATCTTCATAAAGTCCCAAGTTAAAGAACTCTTCGTAAACTGTTATGGGTGTATTGCCTGCTGACCACAGTCAAGATCCTGACACCTAAAGTGAACAAAGTTACATAAGCAGAATCTCTTAACTGCAGTGATTTTCAAAATATACAATCACCTGGAGAGCCTGTTAAAATACAGAATGTGGGACTTCACCCCAGATCCATTGAATTTTGATCTCTGGGAGGGCCTTGAAATTGGCATTTTAAGAAGCTTCCCCAAAGTGACTATGATATAGGTGGTCCTTAGATAACACTTTAAACAAGGTTTATAATAGGAAGCTTCACATTATATTTTCATGTCATAAGGATTTGCCATTTTGCCATCAGACTGAGAATTCCAGCCATAAACACTGAGAAACATCTATAGAGAAATGCCTTCCTTCCTCCAAGTGACTGAAATTGGGGAGGGGAGGTCTAAATGTGAGAATATTAAAATGTAAGTATAAGAATATTAAGTATCTGCAAATGCTTGATAGCAATTATCAAGCATTTGGTGATGGGGGGATGTTTTTGAAGATGTGCATTGTTAAATCCTAAATGGGCGTAAAGGTTAAACCAAAGGGAGGTGAGGAAATGCAGATCAGCATGGTAGATGGGTGGTACTTAAGGGTAGACTTGTAAAAAGCAAATCCAAATTCAAGAGTATTTTTTGGAAAAGAGGAGTCAAAAAACATGTGGGATGACCAGTGTCAGGGTCAGGAAGAAGCTTATGAGAACTGGGTATAGAATATAAGAGTGGCTGCAAAGTACAGGAGCCAGGGAGAGAGTCTGGAGAGAGGCTGACTATTCAGGACATTATAATCCTTGGGGCAGGGGCCAGAAACAGTGTGGGAGCAGGGCCTCTATCGCAAACAGGGAGCAAGAGATAGGGAGAAACAGGACATCCTAGGAGCCGCCAGAGGGAAACTAGCCAAGTGGGTGATGAGAGGTAGTCAGGAAGTTGGTGCTGTTGCAACCCGAAGCCAAAAAATGTGTCTGTTGAAGGCCAGATAACAAAGGACTTTGCCCCTCAAGAGACCAAAAAGGAAGTTAAAGCCTGCATTGTAATCTGGGACTGCAAGGTGGAAGTAGGGAAGATTAATTTGAAAAGCTAAAACTGCAAGTTCCGGGTTTAGCAACTATCATCACTTCTCTGTAGTAAAGGGAGTGTTAACAGTGAATATTAGAAGGATCTAGTTAGTAGTTTCACCTGTAGTTACTACTACTGTTGCTGCTGCTGCTGCTAGTGCCCCTGGGACCCTCCGCAAGGCCACCACCACCACCACCACCAGACCTGTAAGCTACTGGACCTGCAAGCTGCTGCCACTGAGGAAGCTGAGGATTGAGTTCATGTGGTCTGCCAACAGCTCCTGGAATCTTTCCCAGTTACATAGCATGGACCTACATGTGAGAGGTCTGGGGACCCAGTCTGTACAGTGGGTTTAAAGGGTCTGAGCCCTAGCTCTGACAATGTAAATGGAAACTTAGTATAACTAAAATAATGAAACATTTTGGCTTTAGTTATGATTTGCCTTACTTTACAATATGTATTCCAACTGGCTTTCCTGATCTGTCTACATGTGCACCAAGACACTTTCTTGCTGCCAGCTCATGGCCACATCAAATATTCAGGTCCCTGTTCCTTTGGAAAGGGGTAACATTCCCAGTCCATAAATACCCTATGTGTGTTTAGGTCATTGAGGTGAAAGGAGTTGAGAGGGCCCTTTAACAGGACACCCTGCTTTGCCAGTGTTGGGAAAATATAGGAAAATGGTCAGGGCCCCTCATATTCAGAATCTTGCCAAGCATTTGATATAAATATGCATGTGCGCCCAGGTGTTCCTTGGTTATTGTCTAATGTAAGTGCGCGTGTGCACACAGGTGTCCTGGGTTATGGACTTAAGTATAAAGGATGTGTGGTTCTGATCCATGGCACCCATCCACCCCGGGGGTCATGGGGAGGTGGCTGTTGCTGCAAGCTTTGCTGTCAGTGCCCCCGGGACCCTCTGTGAGGCCACCGCCACCACTGGACCTGTAAGTTGCTGCTGCCATTGCTGAGGACTGAGCTCGTGTCATCTGCTGACGACTCCCGGGATCTTTCCCCAATTACCTAATGTGGACCTGTGTATGAGGGGGCTGGTGACCCAGCCTGGCATGTGAGGGGTCTGGTGACCCAGTCTGTAAAATGGGCTTGAAGGGTCTGAGCCCTAGCCCTGACAATACAAATAGAAACTTAGTATAACTAAAATAATGAAACATTTTGGCTTTAGTTATGATTTGCCTTACTCGACAATTGGCGTAGTCATGTAGCTTTACAGGCAGGTTAGGAGAATACATGTCCCCGACCCAATTCAGGTTAGGTCTTCACATTTCTTCATGGCCAGAGACCTCCAACTTGTGGTTAGGCACTCCTACCTAGCATAAAGGTTCAAGTTCTCTGGTGTCTTCTTTGTTGTGGAATGACAGCAACAGGTGTCCTCTATTTCCATGGTCTCATAACTATCTCTCTTATAATTCCAGAAATATCTTCAAGTTTTTTGAGTTGGCCTGGCTGAACTGTCCTCAGGACTTTTTAGCTAAGCAGCTGTTGATAAGAATGTGATGGTGTAATGAAGCCATCTAGGGAAGCTGCTCTGGGGATAAATTGTCCTTGGTCCCAGGATCAAGTTCTATCTAAAAAAGAAAATTTTAGGTGGCTTCATTGCACTCTGAGTCTACTACCAGGCCCTGGAATGTTGCTACATGCCAATAGTAAATTTATCTCCAGGGCTAGCTAACATTATAAATAGCTTCTGAAGAGATTTATTGATTCACCTATGATGGTTTTATAATAATTATTGCTGGAAGCTAGAATTATAATGGGTATGTCTCTGAGCAGGCTAAGGTTGATATTAATGAGGACAACCATGTTCTCTTACACTACCGGTGACAATATTTAGTCTAAATCAGCAAGACAATTCTTATATGAGGATACTTTGAAAAGTTCATAGAAAAATAGAATTAAAAGATAATACGAATCTTTCCATGAACTTTTGAAGACCCCTTATATTCTTATAAGGTAATTCTACATCATATTTTTACAAAAAAGAGCTATATATGGTTATATGACAAAAGCATTAATGGTAACTTGTGCTTTTATATTATTGGTAAGGTTTATTCACTCATTCATTTATTCTCAACAGGTACTGGGATTACAAAATTGAGTAAGACATGGTTTCTTCCCTCAAAGCCCTTAGAGTCTAGAGGGGAGGGCAGATATGCTAAAAACTGGTTGAAATACAGTGCAGTGTTAAAGATATATGGTAGCAGTGTTTTTCAACGTTGGATATGCACTAGAATCACCTGGAGAGCTTTCAAAAATCCTGACGTCCAGACAGCAACAGATTGACTACTTTTGCCTGGAAAGAGAATAAAATTCCTTAGCTGACTCTTGAATGCTGAGTTGCTCACCAGATTAAAAAGAGGAGGAAGGGCATTCATAGGCAGAGGAAATAGCACTTGCAAAGGCACAGATCAGGAACTGCAAGATCTGAAACATCAGATTTTAGCATGCAAAAGAAGGCTGTGAAATGTGTTTGGGGAAGTGGGCTGGAGCCAGATCCTAAAGGGCCCTGAAAAGATATTCATACTTTATGTATTTTTTATGGTGCCATGGAGGGGTTTTAGGCAGGGACTGCCTTGATCATGATAACCTTTTTGGTTTTAAGAGCTTACTCTGGTGGCGGTGTTATGGGAGGAGAGGACGATCCCAAACTGGGTCAGAGAGACCCGTTAGGAGGTTATTACAATAATCCAGGTGAGAAGTCCTGTGGGCCTGGACTTAGGCCATGGCAATGGGGAAAATGAAGAGACGAATGTAAGAAATACTTAGGAAGTAAAATCAGCTTGGAGCATGAAGGGAGGGGACACATGAGAAAAACAGGCACGAGACTGTGGAGTTTCTCGTTTGGGTGACCAGGAGAATAAAAACATCATGACAGAAACAGAATTCAGAAAGGGAAGTCAGTTTTGGGAGGCACGTGTTTGATTTTAGTGTTTGGTTAAATGAAAGGTGATGGACAATCAAAGAAATTGCTAGGATGCCCTTGAATATACAGGGCTGGAAATTTAAAAAGTGGACAGGGCTGGAGATAGAAAATTTAGGTTTATACTCATCAAAGTGATAGGAACTGTGGAAGTAGATGGATTCTCTGAAAGTTTGAAAACTTTTTTTTCTTCTGCTTTTGCTAATCTTATCTGACAGCCCTCTAGTGACAACAAG
This sequence comes from Galeopterus variegatus, assembly GCF_000696425.1. Taxonomy (NCBI): domain Eukaryota; kingdom Metazoa; phylum Chordata; class Mammalia; order Dermoptera; family Cynocephalidae; genus Galeopterus; species Galeopterus variegatus. The sequence continues at coordinate 490,288 of NW_007726603.1, forward strand.
CATATACTACATTTCTTGAAAGTGCCTCAACTCAGTTAACGTGATCATGAAATGGATATTCAGGCTGCTGGGTTTGGCCTAAATATTATTGTATTAATATTTCAATATTAATGGGTGGTGGCACATCTATGCACCAAGGGTCCCAGCTTGAGCCGAAAGTTATTACTCATCGTAATTCAGAGTCAAGAGGACTTGAAATTTACCTACCAGGAATCTATTTATATGAGGAATCAAGAAGACACCTATGAAAAAACTGATTCTAAAGCAATGGTTGTCAACCTTGGCTACACATCAGAATCACCTGGAAAGTTTTAAAGAACCCCAATGCCCAGTATGCATCCCAGACCAATTAGAACATTCGAGGATAATACCTGGCCAGGCATTACCACTTAAATTTTCTCAGGTAATTCTTTGTGCAGCCAAGGTTGAGAATTGCTGCTGTAGAGGATGATAGTTTAGAGATGTGAAAGTGTGAGTTAAGGATACTGGCCAATGTGGCAGGGAAAAGTAGTGCTGTGTGCAGCATGTGTCTAGCAACCGAATTGCCCCTAGACCCAGCCCCCAGGGTGTCAGACCAAAGGCCATTCCTGCCATATGTGAGCTCTAGATCTAAGGAGCTATGATAAGAGAGTAAAAGCTGAAATAACGATGTCCTCTATAAACTCAGTAGGATAGTAAGAGCACAAGGAGTCAACAGCTTTGGCATTGGTAGTAACAGTGGCAGTACTGGTGGCGGTGACCCCTTCATGCAGCAAAATTTTATTGAGATCCTGTGCTATGAGCTAGACCCAGTCTAATCTAAGTGCTGAGGATATAGTGGCAAACAGGAGAGACAAGACCCTTCTCTCTTGGATCATGGGTTCTAATGGGTGTGTTGATGGAGATGGACAAACCAACAAAAACAACATCAGGCTAAGAGCTGTGTGGAGTTTTAAATAGAGTGATAGAGAATGAGCGTGTGCCTATTTGGATTGGTAGGTCAGGGAAGGTGTCATTCTGCAGAGGTGACATTTGAGAGAAAATGTGAATGACAAGGAGTCAACCAAATGAAGAACAGGGAGGACATTCTAGGTGAAGGAATAGCAAATACAATGACACTAAGGCATGAGCAAGCTTGGCACGTCTGAGGAACAGAAAGGAAGCCAGTGTGGCTGGACCAGATTGAGGAGAGAGTGGCAGGAGCCAGGTCATGTGCAGCCCAGCAAATCATGGTAAGGAGTCTGAATTTTAATCTAAGTATGATGGAGAGTCACTGAATAGTTTTGAACAGGGAAATAAGACCTAATTTATACCTTAAAGGAGCATTCATGTTACTGTTGTGGAAAGTGGACAGGATTGGTGTAAGAATGGAAACAGGAAGACCAATCAGTACGGTATTTGCAATAGCACAAGTAAGATGTGTTGGTGCCTTGGGCCAAGGTGTAATAGCAAACTTGGAAAGACGGTGGCATAATTGGGACACATTTTTGGATGTTAAATCCATAGGACTTTTATATAAATTGGATATAGGGGTGAAGGAAAGACAGATACTAAGATAGTGGTGATGGTGGCAGCAATATTGACAGTGGCATTGTTGAGGGCGGTAGCTCTGTTGACAGTGATACCTGCAGTGTCTTTGACAAACAGCTTTGGCACCTTCTGCTCAGATATCAGCCCATGCAGCCTTCATGGGCATTGTTGACATACTAGCCATTTTTGGTGATGACAGGAACAGGAGACAGCATTACTGTAGGAAAATGGCAGGTACCACATGGCTGCAAAGGAACTCATTTACAGAACACATGTGAGACAGTTTCTGAGTACTTATTCCCAGAAATATGCAGGGAAAACTTAAGAAGGGTTATTTATAACTTCTGCAGAGCAGATGGGAGAGGAGTCAGAGATATATAAATCTGTGAGTGTGCTTGTGATCCATATTATCCATAGGCTGCTTGGACAAAAGTAATCTGGATTATTTGTAAAAGATGTCCCAATCAAACCTATACTAAATTTTACATTACCAAATACATTTTTTGATAAAAATGCCCCCTCCCCAACTATGCAAACATTAACATTTTTATATTAAAATTACACAAGAAATCTTCAGATACATGCTGATGAAGATTTATACAAATACAGAACTTAGATGTTATAATTGTTAGTCTTCCTCCAGTCATATTCTTCCACAAGAGGCAATCATAATGAACAGTTTAGTGAGTTTCTTCAAAATATTTTTCTATGCTTTTTAGATATGAGAGGTCTTCAAAAATTTCATGGAAAGATTTGTATTATCTTTTAATTCTATTTTTTTACTAACTTTTTGAAGTACCCCTGTGTGTGTGTGTATGTGTGTGTGTGTGTGTGTATATATATATATAGTTTTTTCATAAATAAAATTATAAGTATTGATCTGCATGTTGCCTTTTAAAAATGTAACAATAAACTAGGGGCATCTTTCCATGTCAGTGCATCTTCCTTTTTAAACAAATACATAAATTTCATTGTGTGACTATCTTGTAATATATTTAATCAGTCCCCTATTGACAAGCATTTAATTTTATTTTTCCACCTAAACTTTGCGCACCTGTGTGAGTGTGTCTGAAGGCTAGCACTCTATCAGGGGAATTGCATGGTTGAAAATTGCACTTAAGATTTTGTTAGATGTGCAACCAGATTGTCCTCTAAAAAGAATGTACCCAATTACACTACCACCAATAATGTTTGAGAGACCCATTTCTCTACACCCTCACCGACACTGAACTTCATTAATCTTTACATCTTTGCCAATGAAATGGGTAAAAACTGGCATTTCATTATTGTTTAATTTGTTTTTCACTAAATATTAGTGAGATTGAATATTTTAATGTTTTCTGTTTGCATTTGTTCTGTGAATTGTCTGTTGATATTCTTCACTCATTTTTTTATTATCTGTTATAAGCATATTATTATTACAAATCATGGTTTTTCTTTATGCCTTTTACCCAACCTATCCCACCCCCCCATATCCCCCCCCACTCCCCCTCATCTCTAGTATCCTTAGGTTTGTTCTCTCCTTCTGAAAGTTCAATGTATTGGTTTGGTCTTCTCTTTATTTTCTTTCCTTCCTTTCTCTCTCTCTCTCTCTCTCTCTCTCTGTCTGTCTTTCTTTCACTCAGTTATAAGTGAGAACATGCAGTATTTCCCTTTCCTTATCTGGCTTATTTCACTTAACATAGTTTTCTCCAGATTCATCCATGTTGCTGCAAATGGCAAAATTTCATTCTTTTTTATGGCTGAGTCGTATTCCATTATGTATATATACCACATTTTCTTCCTCCAGTCATCCATCAAAGGACATATGTTGGTTCCATATTTCGGCTATTGTTAACAGAGCTGCGGTGAACATGGGCATGCAGGTATCCCTTTGACATGATGATTTCCATTCCTTTGAATAAATGCCCAGTAGTGGGATTGCTGGATCATATGGTAGCCTATTTGTAGTTGTTTGAGAAACCTCCATACTGTTTTCTGTAATGGCTGTGCTAATTTACAGTCCCATCAACAGTTTAAAAGAGTTCCCCTTTCCCTGCATCCTCTCCAGCATTTGTGTTCTTGGTCTTTTTAATAATAGCCAGTCTAATTAGGGTGAGATGATATCTCAATGTGGTTTTGATTTGCATTTCTCTGATGACTAGTGATGTTGAGTATTTTTTCATATAAAGTAGGCCATTTGTATGTCTTCCTTTGAAAAATGTCTATTTATTTCCTTTGCCCATTTTTTAATTGGATTATTTGGTTTTTTACTGTATAGTTGTTTGAGTTCTTTAGATATTCAGGTATTAATCCCTTGTTGGATGTATAGTTTTTTCTGGTGGATTATTTGTCCTTTTCTCATTGATGTATAGGTGCTCTTCATATATTTAAAATATTAACCCTTCTCTCACATAACAGAAAATTTTCCTTCCTACTCTGTTACTTGCCTTTTAACTCTGTTTATGTTATCCTTTGTTGTACAGATATTTTAAATTTTGATTTTGATATCATCCAATTTGTCAATTTTTTGGATTTTGGATTTGGAGTCTTGCTAAGGAGGGTCCTCCCAATTGAGGATTTTATAAAAATATTCTACTGTGTTTTAATAGTTAATTTTTCATTTAGGTATTTTCTTTCTTTTTTCTATTTTATCATCACTTAAACATTTAAAAATATATCAATTATATTTTATTATATTACTGTTAAATATATCTCATATAAATATAGTATAGGCATAATAATAAAATAAATACCTGTGTACCCACCATTCAGCTTAAAAAATAGAACATTTTCAATACCTTAGAAGACCCCTGTGTGCTACTCCTCAATTACTTCCATTTCCCACACCACCAGAGGCAATCATTATCTTGCCTTCTGTTTTAAACATTTCTTTATTTTTTCTTTATATATTAACCACATATGTATAATATATTGTTTATTTTTTAAAAATTGAGTACCAATATTGACAAAATAAAAAGTTAACGAAAAAAAAAAAATTGAGTACCAAGCACTAACCTTGCTGTATTAGTAAAGGGCAACACTGTCACTCTTAAATAAAGGCTCCCGGGGAAGAGTCTCTGGGAGACAGCCTGTCTTCAGCTTCCCTGAGAGTTTATAAGAATCCCTTAAAGGAAGTTGGTGGGCAAAGACATGAGTATTGCTATGTCATGCAGTGGTGTGCTGGAGCTGGCTGATGGTTTCAGGAAACTGATGTGTCAGCAGATTGAAATTGCCCATACTGGGCTGGATGGTTAGCTCAATTGTTTAGAGCATAGTGCTGAAAACACCAAGGTCCAGGGTTCAATCCCCATACCAGAGAGCCACCAAAAACAAAGTAAGAAATTGCCCATACTGGGGAGGGGGGATTGAGGAGATGTTGGTCAAAGGATATAAAATGTCAGGCAGGAGAAATAAATTCGAGGATCTATGCACAACATGATGACTATAGTTAGTAACAATGTATTTTATACTTAAAAATTGCTGAGAGTAGATTTTCTGTTCTCACTGAAAAAAGTAAGTATGTGAGGTAATGCATATATTAGTTAACTCAATTTAGTCATTTCACAATGTATATATATTTCAAAACATCATTTTGTATACTATAAATATATACAATTTTTATTTGACAATTTAAAAAAATAAATTAAAAAAAAGAAATTTCCTATAGTGGGATATTTACATCATGAAAACTGACAAACTCTAAATCCAGAGTTGTTTTTTTTTTTTTAAATTAAAAAATATTTTTGGAGAGCCAGCTAACCAGAAAACCACTTGTACTGAGAAACATTTGTGTCACGATGGTCAGGATGGTTGGCAAGGCTGCGATGTGGACCATGGTTTGAACATCCTGCAAAAATATGGACAGAGGGAATAGGCTACTATATATTTTTTAAACTCACCATGGTCAACCTCCAGCTCTCAAGAATAGGTCAAAGTGTAACATTTCTGTGGGGTGAAATTAGCCTCCTCAGCTGATTCAGGCATCAGGGGTTAGATGAGACTTGCCTGCTTGAAATGTCTTTAATCTACCCTGTCACTTGATTAATAGTTTGACTGAGTATAGAATTTTGGCTTGGAAATAATTTTCCTTCAGAATTTTGAAGGCATTACTGTATTGTCTTTGAGTTTCCAGTGTTTTATATATATATATATACCGATATGTACACAGACATATATAATTGTTATTTTTTATTGAAACAGTTGATTGTACAAATCTGTGGGGTGCAGAGTTGAATATCAATACCTGTGTGCAATATGTGATGTTCAAATCAGGATAATTAGTTTATTCAACATTATACAATGTAATCCAGTGTTATATTGAGAAGTGGCTCAGTTATGATGATTACAAGGTTTAGGTTATGCAGTGGAAGTGAGCAGCTGAGGTGGCCTGGAGAAAAACATCATTGGATGTGAGAAGATCAAGGAACTAATTGACTAGGGGATTTCATTGATCATTCATGTGACTATCAAAGACACCAAGAATAATGACAGCAGTAGTGGTAGAGAACAAAATAGCAAGACTGGTTGCAAAGCCACAGATGACTGAGGGCTAGATGACAACATCCAGGTGTGTAGCTGGTGATTTTTAAAGGAGGAATGAATTAGAAATGGCTGTCAAGACAATAGGCAACAAGGAAAGCACTTTACCTCCAAGTCTAGTGATAGACTTAGGTGGAAAAGAAACAGCCTTTACTCGAGAGGGCTTCAGGGAAAGCAGTGTGCTCAGGGGGATGTGAGGTTTTGGTTAGAACATGAGGTAAAGGGATAATTTACGGAAGAGGCCGAGGATATAGCAAAGCTTAATTCGATACAAATTGAGTTCCAGAAGACAGAAGAATTTGGAAGTGTAAGAAGAGTGAGATATTGGTTTATCTCAGAAGATGAAGAGAGTGGTATCAGAATTAAGTTTATATTATGATCGATGAGAGGTTTGGATGTCCAGTGCAACTGAAGGAAATACGGTATGTGTCTTAGTCTGCTTGGGCTCCTATAACAAAATATCATAGACTGGGTGGCTTAAACAACAGGCATTTATTACTGACATTTCTGGGCTGAGAAGTTCAAGATCGAAGTGCCATCAGATTAGGTTCTTGGTGAGGGCCCTGTTCCCTTGAAGGTTGAAGGCTTGCAGACAACTTCTCACTGTATCCTTACATGATGGGGAGAGAAAAAGAGAGAGCAAGCTCTCTGGTGTTGCTTCCTGTAAAGACACTAATCCCATCATAAGGATCTCACCCTCATGATGTCATCCAACCCTAATTAACTCCCAAAGGCCCCACTTCCAAATACCATCACTTTGGGGGTTCAGGCTTCAACATATGAATTTGGGGGGGAGGTCACAAACATTCAGTCCATAGCAATATTTACACTATGGAATTGCTGGATGATTGGGTATACACATTTAAAATTGCAGTAGACACTTGACTATATAATTAGCATTTTAATAGATTTTAATAGACAATGATAATTTGCCTTCTAAAAAGTTTAAAGTAATTTATAATCACTCTCACCAACAGAATTTGAGAGATCATTCCTCCATACCTTGATCAGTAACTCTTGATATTAACAAGTGTTTAATAATTTTCATTTTTGCCAACCTGATAATAAAAAGAAAAGATCTCAGTGTTTCTCCTTGCATTTTTTAAATTACTAGTGAGGCTGAGTATTTAAAAATGTTTCACTGGAAATTTGTACTTCTCATCTCTGAATTGTCTACCTATTTTCTCTTTGGATTCTCTTTTCCAATTGATGTAAGAAAATTATTCTTTATGCATATTAAATCTTAGTTTGCTAAAATATTTTCACCCAGTTTTATTTTTTATTTTTTAAAAAATAAAAACACTTCATTTTTGTTTATGCTGTCATTTGTTGTACAATTTTAAGATTTTTATGTAGTCAGAGCTATCATTTTTTACCTTATATCCTCCGGATTTTGTGAGTAGCTTAGAAAGCTTCTCCTATGTCAATATTGTCACATGAATCTTCTGTATTTTCTTTTTTACATTTAGATCTTCAATCTATCTGAAATGTACTTTGTATATGATATAGAGATCCTAAATTTTTCTCAAATGAATAAAAAGCTGTTCTAATCCCATTTATTGAATGATCATTTTCTTCCACTCTGATTTGAAACTCTGCTGTTATCACATACTAAATCTCAAGATACATGTAGATATGTTCCTGAACTGTTTTCATTGTTGTCACTTTATGTAAATTTTGTTTTTGGTAGAGCAAGTCCATTTTCATTATTCTTTTTCAAATACTTCTGGGATATGCTCTTACAGATGAATTTTAGAATTGACTTTTCATATTTCCAAACAATTTTCTTTACGTTTTTGATAAAAATTACATTAGATTTATACATTAATTTTGGAAGAATTATTTTGCCTAGGATATTGCATCATCCCATCCAGGAATTTGGTATGCTTTTCCACCATTTTTAAAGATTTTTTATGTGCTTCAGTGAAGTTTTATCATTTTCTTCATATAGGTCTCACACCTTTTTCTTAGTATTTTATAGTCTTATTATTGTGAATGGGTTTTTATGGCATTTTCTAATTAGTTATTATTATACTGAAAGCAATTTATTTTTGTGTATTCAGCTTTTATCTTGACTCCTATGATTTTTATAGTTCTTATTTTATTCTGTGAAAAGTTAGACCATCATATTATCAGCATATACATTGTCTCTTCCTTTCCAATATTTAGCATTCACTTTTTTTCCCTTTTATTTATTTATTTTACTAAGACCAATGTGGAAGTGGGTATTTTTTTTTCTTGTTGCTTAGACTTGATAGCTCCAACCATAGATGACTGCTAGCTAAATCTACATCTCTTGCACTTTACATTTAGGTCTGGGTTTTAAATGTTGCCTGGATATTTCCTGGAACCTTAAACTCTGCACATCCAAAACAGAATGTAAACTCCTAATTGCCCACACCTGCCCAAACCTGTGCCCAGTGCTCATTTCTTTATTTCTGCTATTCAGGTTCAAGTAATTCAATTATTCTAGTTATTCAGGTTCAGAATCTTAAATCATCATTGATATTCTCTCTACTTTTTTCCTCCCTCGCACTACTTTCATCCAGAAATTCCTCTTGATTTGGTCTCTGTCCCATTGTTTTTTGCTTTTATTTTGAGAGCAGTTAGCTTTAATTCCATTGTTACCAGGGGAGCACATACTAGAGAACCTGGCACAAAGCCCAGGCTGGAGCCTTTGGCATTCTTAGGCTTACTGGTGCTATGGTTCAACAGCCTTTGGGCAGGTAGGGAGAAACAGAGACCACCACCATCATCTGTAAAAAGGCTACTAAACAACAACATGGCTGTCAAAAATCAGCTAGAGCTTAAGTTATACACCGTTTGAAATCCAGCCTGCGCTTGCTTTCTTGTGAAGAGCTTGAGACATGTGCAGAGACACCTTAAACGTGTATAGGTAACCCTTCTCATAAAAGGCAGAGGGCCTCTTCATGAACTCTTTCTGTTTTTGGTTTTCCTATCAATTCACCATTTAAACTAGAAAAGATGCTGCAAGCTATCTCAGCTAGCTTCTAATTTGGATACAGCACCGATACCGCACATACAATTAAATGAATAACCACATCTTCCTGGTTCTTCAATTGGGCAGGCTCAGTATGCTTTTTTGAACTGAATAGGTGTGATCTTGTTTGAAAAAAAGTGTGTAAACATAGGGCCAAATTTTATTAGTCTCCCTCCCAGAAAATTGGTGGAACACTCCTTGGCTCTTGCATGATTCAATGACTGGCTTTGCCACCTCCTTGTTCTATCTTAACCTGGTGGCAACTGCTTCAGGTTTATTATCCTCCTGCTGTACTAATGGTTCACCAGTGATGTCATCAACCCCATGTACATGAGGTGGATTGACGTCCAGGTTATATATACCCTTCCACTAGGAGGGTGAATCCAATGTCGGCTGAAACGATCTTTAAGGGTTTCAAATGGAATGTTCAAACTGATCACTAGATTCGGCTCGCAGATTTCGTCCAAGGATTCAGCCTGTACTAATATCCTAGGAAAACCATCTAGTAGCCAGGGTTGGCCACACCTGTTCTCCAGCTCCAACAGCATCAGGTGTGTGATCACATGATCTGGAATCTAAAGACCTTTCCCTATGTACTGCTTTTCTAGATCACCAACTTCCATGTTGGCCTTGATGTTCTCCCGCAAGAAGTGGCCGCTGCAGATATGCTGGAGGCCAAAGTTCTGGGCGATCCTCTGGCACACGGTGCCCTTGCCCGAGCCGGACAGCCCGAGCATGACCGCGCCTAGGAGTTTGAAAGCCATGGCCATCGCGAGCAGGGGGGCGGCTAAACGGGCAGGCCAGACAGCGGCCCCGGTGGGAACCCCGGGAACTTTGTTTCTTGGTCCCTGACTCTGGCACCCTCTGCTCACGCGGGGACTCTCTGGCCCCTCTGTCCCATTGTTGTAACATATAACACATTTCTCCTCCATTCTATTCTTATTGTTACCCCCTTCAATCTAATTTGACAATTACTTAGGGAAAAATATTATTTACGTGTTAGGTATAGCATATGGAGTTACAAATGTAAATAATCAAAGTTCCTGATCTTAAGGAGTTCACAGGTAGTGGGTGATGGTTCTTAAACTTAACTAACTACACTACAATGTAATAGGTGCTACAAGAACTGTAAGTATAATTAGCTATGGTAGCCCTTAAGAGGGAATAATTAGTTCTGTTTCTGCTGAGTCAGAAAGGGTTGACGTTTGACTTAAACCCTAAAGGACAAGTATAATTATTTTTCCAGGTGGAAAAGGTGGGGGAGAAGAGGCATTTCTGGTAGAGGAAACAGCATGAATATATGTCCTATACATTCATTCAACAAGCATTTACTGAGTGCCTACTATGTGTCAAGCATTGTACTGGATGTGGGGCTTTAACAAGTTTTTAGTTCTGTGTGAGACACATAAATAGATAATCACAATAAGAAATAACGTAGAATAAAAATTATTCTTTATTAGAACAATCAGTTCACTCAATGAAGATGTCCTTTCGGCCAAATTTTTGTGTATGGAAGCTATATGTGCACAGTGCTAAACAGTTTTAGCCAAATATGACAAGTTTCTCAAAATGCATTTATAATGGGTTTGTAGCACATTTTTTCCTTCCCTCAAGGCACTTCTTCATTGTTGGATTGGGGGAGAGGGATTGGTTTAGCTATTCAGCGACAAAATACAGTTCATTTACTTGTTAATCAGCAAGTATTTATTGAGGGCCTATGGTGTGCCACATATTGTTAGATCTTGGGATCACACTGAAAGATAAGACAGAGTCTTTTCCTCAGAGATCTACCAGTCAAATAGGTTCACCAGCCCACAAAGTATAGTTATAATACAGTGAACGAAAAACCGTGATAGAACTTTACATTCTGTATTGTGGGAGGATGTATTACAGATGCTTAACACACCTTTGCAGAGAAAATACCAGGGAATATTTCTTGGAAGTGATATCTGAGTTGAGTGTTAAAGAGTATGTAGGAATTAGGCAGATGAAGTGGGTGGGCATGGTTGAGGCATCCTTAGAGGCAAGAGCATCAGCAAAGGTAGAGAGATAAGTGGCATGGTACAAGTGGAGAACTACAAGCAGTTTGAATTGCCAGAGCATGAAATGCAAGGTAGAGAACGGTGAGGAATTAGAATACAGAAGAAGAGGAGGTTGGATCATAGATGGCCTAGCCCACCATCTTATAAAGTTTAAGCTTTATCCTGCAGGTGAAGGGGAACCACTCAGAGGCTTTAGGGAGGAGAATTGGTCGGATGTACATTTTACAATCATTATGTTGGCTATGTTGAGAATAGGTTTGAATGAACAAATTTTTAAAAAATGAAATAGGATTGGCATGGAGCCTGACAGTACCTGGTATATTTGAGGAGTAGTTTAGTATGGGCTAGTGTGGTGCCCATTGGGAGAGATCTGGAGGAGAATGACAGAAGCTGAAAACAAAATGTTATGGCCAAATTGAAGGACAATGATTGCCAGGTTAACCAAGGAGCTTGAACTTTATTTTGTAGGCACAAAGACATTTGAAATAAATGTCATCGTCAGGTTTGTGTTTTAGGAAGAATGATGGCTCTATTACCAGCGAGGTAAATTGTAGCTTTAGGGAGAACTGCATGACACTATCAATGGGGACAATTTCCCAGGGTTTTAGACATTAAGAATAAATTAAAGGAACCCTTTAGACCTTCCGGGTCTATCTCGTACTTTTTAAATCATAGCAGTGTGATCAACTCAATTGTAATTATGTATCTAATATCTGCCTACCCTCACCATACCCTAAACTTTGTGAGGACTGGAACGATGATTGGTTCATCATTGCATTATCACCCTCTCACATGGTGCATGGCACTTGAACAGTGCTCATTGTTTGTTGAATTAATACATCCTTGATCTGGGTGTATGTTTCAAATGTGTGGGTGAGTGGATGGGTATTTGGGAAGGTATTTTTCCAGATGACTGTGGGAGTTGCCTGTGGCAAAAGTGCATCACTTATGTGTGGGCTTCTCTCATGAGGTAAATGGAAGGCCCTTTGGGAAGACTATCCAGCCTCCTGTTTGCTTTCCCTCTCCATGAAGGATGCCCCGAGTAGCCCTGGACCTCAGCCATGCATATCTCTACTTAATGTTTTTCTGTTCTTCCTTTTGAGTTATTGTAATTCCATCTAATGCTAGGTGGATGCAATTTTTTAGGCCAGGGGATCTCTTGGGGTTGGACACTTTCTGGGACTCCCTGGTATTTTGGCTTATGTGATAGGGCATCTGCTTAGTGATTCCACCTCTATTAGATGTGAAACTCAAATATCTCTACAAATACTGCTCTATTTGTCAAAAACTGAATTTTCTGATTTGCCAAGTTACTTTAGCCAATGGTATCTGACCTTAGAATCACAGGGACTTAAGGACTTTGAAGTAGTATGTCTCTACCTAGAAGACAGTAATTCCTGTTTCCACACTATGCACTTAACTTTGACCAAAGCCAGATTCCTTAAGGAGTAGGTGCAAGAGTAAGGTAATATATTTTGGAAGAAACATGGGATTAAATGGCTGTTTCCATAGAACTGGAATTTGGTTTTAATAACTTTGGAGCATGCTGGGGTAGGGTAGGCAAGGATGAAGGCAGAAGTAACAGGGATTTCAGTTGCTGGCATGTTGTGGCTACAGCTAGGGACTAGATAAAAGTCCTTCTTGAGAAGGTCTGTTAGTAGGGCTATTAGGATGGAAAACTGGGGGAACTCCAGTAATTGGTTGATGTCCTTAATAGTTTTGGGGGTTTCCATTCCAAGATAATAGATACATTATCCTGCATCTCGAAGATGTCTCAGCCAAAGAGAGCTTGTTCTTTGCTCTTACATGCTTTCTAAAATAAACATCTCTGGGTCGGCTCAGGGATGAAACTGTGACAGTTGAGACACAAGAAGTTCTTCAAGACTAGTGAAACTGGTCAGGAGGTTGTGAGGAATCCCATTGGTTGGTTTTTGGGAAATGGTCAAGGTGTGTGACTCAGGGCAGAGGGCATATCAGGTATTCTACCTCTCCAAGATACATCTAGAAGGGCACTTTCGATTTACCACTCTCCTAAGTCCAGATGAGTATGTGCCTAGGAGGTTGAATTTTGGTTAGACCAAAGTTTCTCAGAGTTGGTATAATGTCAGAAAATAAGGGAAGTTTATGGTAGTCACTTATAGTTACTACGTTGAGGCCACAGTGTTCTGGAAAATTAAGAGCACTGTATTTTTCTACTTTACAAAGGGCACCAGGACGTTAGGACAACTTGTCAATTATTTGGGAAAAAATATACTTACCTCACATCTCGCACCAAAATAAACTTCAAATTTATTAAATACTTAAATAAAAACATTAAAACATTAACTTATAGAATAACATGTAGGTGCATATTTATATAATCAGCATGTAGAAGACCCTTCTAAGCATGAAGACAAAAACAGAAAACATGAAAGAAAAAGAAGAGATAGATTTGACTTTATAAAAATTTTTAAAATTTTGAAAAGCAAATAATATAAATACAACGAAAAGACAAATGACAAACTTGGGTTAATATTTGTACTATAAAGAGAGCTCTCATCAACCAATTAGAAAAAAATAAAAATACCTGTAGAATAATGAGCAAAGGTCATGAACAGGAAATTCACAAAAGAACAAATAAACCTATCAAAAAAGTCAATTTCGTGAGCACTCAAAGAAATGCAAAGTGAAAGATTAAGTTATCACTTTGTTAGAGCTTGGTGTTATAACACCAAGACAAAGGTTTCGGATCCCCATACTGACCAGCTGCCAAAAAAAAAAAAAAAAAAAAAAGATTAAGATAACTAGATCTTGCACAACAGATTGGCCAAGTTTAGTGTTCACTGTTTAAAGACTATTTGAAAAGACATCTCATATACTACTACTGGGATTTTAAATGGGT
>NW_007726603.1:504268-506620 GCF_000696425.1 Galeopterus variegatus
GACCAGCTGCCAAAAAAAAAAAAAAAAAAAAAAAGATTAAGATAACTAGATCTTGCACAACAGATTGGCCAAGTTTAGTGTTCACTGTTTAAAGACTATTTGAAAAGACATCTCATATACTACTACTGGGATTTTAAATGGGTAATATATTTTGTAGGGTAATTTGGTAAAATGTATTAAGGCCTTAAAATGGATGTGATGTGGATAATATTTTTAAAAAATACTTCCCAATGTGTTTCCCCTTTTGGTAATCTGATAACTTTCCATCACGAAGTCCCCAGGGAATGGAGAAGGTGAATGCCACACCTTGTCAAGGAGGGTACATTTCATCTTGTTTGTAAAATATATCTTTCTGGTTTCTAGAGAAGTTGCCTAGGAAGGAGAGGGAGTGGTCCCAAAGGGTTAGGTTCAGGAGATTCTTAGAGCACTACACATCTCCAGGTGCAGGCTGAGAAAATGGTAAATTCTCCTAGAAAAGTACACGTCCAACATGATGCCACACAGATAAAAGGTTTAAAATGATATGATGGCATAGCAAGTTAAAAGAGGTCAAAAATTATCCCCTAGTTTCCCACGGCACTAAAGTTGGCATAGTTAGGGCCTGGAGAAGGCTCTGAAAAGTTACTGGGACATGGGCCAGCTTATTCCCCAAAAGACAGTGGAATGAGAGGACACCAAACAAAGGCTGTAGTGATGAATCTAAAGGCTGTAGAGATGAATCGTAGAGACACTAGTCATATCATACTCCCATACAAGTAAGCTGTGATGGGAGTGCCACATGATAGAACCAGGAAAGTAGACATCACCAGTCTCAAAGACCAGACTAGGTGAAGACACCAGCACCAGCCCCCATGGGCTTCAGAAGATGCCCAGAGAGAACATGGAATGAAAGACCATCAGAGACCCAAAGACAGCCAGTGGTCAGGATCCCACCTTTAATTGCTATGAGGACATCTTGGGAAGGAGAAGAAAGAGAAACCTTGAAAGCCTGAACATTCACCCAAAGAAGATTATTTGAAATAGAAAATACTGTTTTTTAAACTTGAGGAGTCAAATATATCTTTAATTGAGAAAAGCTACACATATTTGCACAATATGAATTATAAAATACGTTTCATGTCCATATTCTTTAACCCAGCCATTATACATCTAACAATGTATTCTAAAGAAATAATTGATACTGCCATCTGATCTTTGACAAAGGCACCAAGCCTATTCACTGGGGTCAGGACTGCCTCTTCAGCAAATGGTGCTGGGATAACTGGATATCCATATGCAGGAGAATGAAACTAGACCCATACCTCTCACCATATACTAAAATCAACTCAAAATGGATTAAAGATTTAAATATACACTCTGAAACAATAAAACTTATTAAAGAAAACATAGGAGAAACACTTCAGCAAATAGGGCTGGACACAGACTTCATGAATACAACCCCAAAAGCACAGGCAACCAAAGGAAAAATAAACAAATGGGACTATATCAAACTAAAAAGCTTTTGCACAGCAAAAGAAACAATTAACAGAGCTAAAAGACAACAAACAGAGTGGGAGAAAATATTTGCAAAATACACATCCGACAAAGGACTAATAACCAGAATATATAAAGAACTCAAACAACTTTACAAGAAAAAAACAAGCAACCCAATCAAAAAATGGGCAAAAGAGCTAAGCAGGCACTTCTCTAAAGAAGATATACAAATGGCCAACAGTCATATGAAAAAATGCTCAACATCACTCAGCATCCAGGAAATGCAAATCAAAACCACACTGAGATACCATCTCACCCCAGTGAGGATGGCTAAAATCCAAAAGACTTTGAACGATAAATGCTGGCGAAGTTGTGGAGAAAAAGGAACTCTCATACATTGTTGGTGGGAATGCAAAATGGTGCAACCCCTATGGAAAATGGTTTGGAGGTTCCTCAAACAGCTGAAGATAGAGCTACCATACGATCCAGCTATCCCACTACTGGGAATATACCCAAAGGAATGGAAAACATCAAGTCGAAGGTATACCTGTTTCCCAATGTTCATTGCAGCACTCTTCACAATAGCCAAGAGCTGGAATCAACCCAAATGTCCATCATCGGATGAGTGGATACGGAAAATGTGGTATATCTACACAATGGAATACTACTCAGCTATAAAAATGAATGAAATACTGCCATTTGCAACAACATGGATGGACCTTGAAAGAATAATACTGAGTGAAACGAGTCAGGCAGAGAAAAAGAAATACCACATGTTCTCACTTATTGGTGGGAGCTAAAAAAAAAAAAAAAAAAAAAAAAAGAAAAACAAACAAACAAACTCACCCACACACACACACACACACACACACACACACA
>NW_007726603.1:506868-512414 GCF_000696425.1 Galeopterus variegatus
AAAAAAAAAAAAAAAAAAAAAAAAAAAAAAAAAAAGCCCGGGGGCGGGGGGGAGAGGAAGATATAACAACCACAATTTTTTTTGAAGTTCTTACAACAAGGAAATGGAGGGGACACACTTGGGTGGGAGGGGGGAGAGGGAGGAGGGAGGGAGGTTTCGGTGATGGGCCATAATAATCAACTATATTGTATATTGACAAAATAAAAATTTAAAGGAAAAAAAAAAAGAAATAATTGAACAAGAGCCCAAAGACACATACTCATATATATACATATAACCAAATGTTTATCATAGCATTTTTAAAAATTGAAAAACTGAAAATAACCTAAATGCTTATCATTTGAGGAACAATTACATTATAATAAAATCATGCAACAAAATACTCTTTAGTTGTTAAAAAGAATAAGGGAAATCTGTATGTACTGGCATGAGAAAGATATCTAAGGCATGTTGTTAGGAGATAAAATCAGGAGGAGAATATTAAATGTAGGATAATTTCATTTATGTAAAAGCTTACATTCATCTATATTTACTCATATGGAAATATATCCATATTTTATAGGAAAATAAAAAGATTATATGACTGTATATAGAGTGACTCCATTTTTGTTTAAATATGTGTATGTAACATATAATTTGTGTATGTGTGTATATATAGAAAAAAATCTCAAAGTATATGTACCAAATTGTTTTGCGTGATTGATTACCTGTGGATGGTGGAATTAAGTAGGATTTTCACTTTCTTATTTGTACATTTCTGTATTGCCTAATGTTTTCCTCAATGAGCTAATATTATTTTAATAAATAGAAAAATCAACAACTTAATTTTCTTATGTAAATAAAAATAATGTACACATTTAGAGACATGAAGACATTCTGTAATATATTAATACAGTATATTTAAAAGAGAACATTACTAAAAAGTGTGTGGTTTAATATCATTTGTTTTTACATAAATGAGTATATGTGCATATAAACAGGATATATGCCAAAATATCAAGAGAGGTTATCTCTGGATTACTTTTATATATTTTTCTTTTGATTAACCTTATTTTCTTATTTCCCTCTAATAAAAGTATTTTGTGAAATTAAGGCTGAAAAGGCACAAAGTAGGTCCCTTGAAGCAGACCTAGAGTATCTGTTGGCTGATTTGAGGCAGTTGTTGAGGTGTCTTGGGTGCCAGGTGGTAGGGTTGCAGGAAAAATGTAGTTACACAGGACTGGCTACATAATTGGCTGGGCCCAGTGCAAGATGAAAATGCTTTTTTCAAAAGCAAGAAAAAAGTTGCTGATTAAGGTACTAAAATATAAAGCTTTTTCTTTTCTTCCACATATCTTCTCTGTTCATGTGCCTGATCCATTGTCCCATCAAACGTCACTTACAAAACATAAGTTCAAAAATAAAATTATTAAGAATTTCAGGATGGTGATAAGAAAACATTAAATCAAGCCTGGGCACTTCTGAGTGGAGGGGCCCTATGTGACTGCACAAATTCACTTCTTTGAAGATGCATCTGTAGCCACAAAGGTAGGGGAAACCTGTTTCTGGATACTGTTAGCTAGAGATACTCATGGAACTACCAGCTGCAGAACAATTTGGAGTACCGTCCTTAGCCGGGACTCTGATTGGGCTTCTCTGCTCCAGGCTCTGCTATGCAAAGCTGATAGTTTACCTTCTAAGTGTGTATCTGAAATCACTTTATATCTATCCAGACTTCCACTAATTATTAGGACTAGTGTTTGTTAGGGGCACAGCATTGACCCAACTAATTGTCTTTTTGTGTGTGGGCTATGTGGTTTCCTAATAGTGACTGTAGTTGTGTTTTGGACAAACAAAGGGACCTGTCCCACCAATGTTTAGTAAGAGCTTTAGCCAACTCTATCAACTTTTTCCTCCTCACTTTGGAGGTAGTTCCTAAGCTTTGACTTCAGCCTCATGCAAAAGTCTGTTCTGAAAGCCTTGCTACCTTCTAACATAGTATTCCTTACTCCATTTCTAGAACATGCCATGCTAGTTTCTGACAAGCAAAACTGGAAATTTCCCAAGTCCAAGCAGCTAGTCCTGTGGTCTGCGGTTCTGGCTCAGTAAGAGGAATGCTGGCTTCAGCAGGGATGGGAGGCACGAATGACAAGAGCTCCAGGGTTGAGAATTCCCAGGGTGAGGATTCTGGGGAAAGAAGTGGGATGGGAGCATTAGAAGGGTGAAGAATTAGAATAAAGTTTGGGGAAAGGGAAAGGTGGTTGAAAAGGGGTATGTGAAGAGGAGCAAGGACTCTCAGAGGTCTAGAGAAACCTGGCCAGTTTTATTCTTATGAACATATTAAAAAATAAATGCCCAAGAAGGGTTAAAATTTGTGACATATTTTAAATATATACATTTAACAAATTTAATGGTTTCTTTTCTTAACATGGATAATATTGTGCAATATAATTGTTCTGAATAACTGCTGGTTTGGTTTTTTAGAAATTTATAGTGCACTATAGGCAGTAATTGAAAATGAGACACAAGATTAAAGTTATATGATGAGTGTCTTTTTTATTTTTAATTATGATAAAATATATATAACATTAAATTTGCCATCTCAACCATTTTTAAGTATACAGTTCAGGGGTGTTAAGTACATTTACATTGTTGTGCAACCAATCTCCAGAAGTCTTTTCATCTTGACAAAACTGAAACCCTGTCTCTATTAAACAACACTCCCCAATTCTCTATCCCCTCAGCCCCTGGTAACCTTCATCCAACTTTCTGTTTCTATGAATTTGACTGCTTTAGATACCTCATTTAAGTGGAATTATGCAGTATTGTCTTTCTGTGACTGGTTTATTTCATGTAGCATAGTGTCCTTAAGATTCGCCCATGTGGTAGCACATGACAGGATTTCTCTCCTTTAAAAAACTGAGTAATATTCCATTTATCTGTATACCACATTTTGTTTATCCTTTGCCAATGGATGGACATTTAGGTTACTTCCACCTTGGCTATTGTGAATAGTGCTGCTAGGAACATGGATGTGGAAATATCTCTTTGAGACTTTGCTTTCAATTCTTTTAATATATAACCAGAAATGGGATTGCTGGATCATGTGGTAGTTCTATTTTAATTTTTTTGAGGACCTACCATCCTGTTTTCCGTAGCTGTTGCACCATTTTACAATCCCATAAACAGTGCAAAAGGGTTCCAATTTCTCCACATCCTTGCCAACACTTGTCATTTTCTATTTGTTAATTTGTTTTTGTTTGGATAGTGGCCACCCCAGTAGGTATGAGGTGATGTTTTTATTTATTTTTTTTGTTGTTGCTAAGAAGTATTCCATGGTGTGAATGTACCACAGTTTGTTTAACCATTTACCCTTTGAAAGACATCAGGGTTGTTTCGAGTTTTTGACTATTATGAATAAAACTGCTATAAACAGTACAGGTTTTTGTGTGAACATAAGTTTTCATTTCTTTGGGATAGATGCCCAGGAATGCAATTTCTGGGTTTTAATGGTAGTTTCATGTATAGTTTTTAAAGAAATTGCAGCACTGTTTTCCAGAGTGGCTGTACCATTTTGCATCCCCACCATCAATGTATGAGTGATACAGTTTCTCTGTATCCTAGCCAGAATTTTGGTTGTCATTATTTTTTATTTTAGCCATTTTGATAGGTCTGCAGTAATATGTCCTTGTGGTTTTGATTTGCATTTCCCTGATGGCTAATGATGTCAAAAATATTTTCTTGTATTTATTTCCCATCTGTATATACTTTTCAATAAAATGTCACTTCATGCCTTTTGCCCATTTCCTAATAGATGGGTTTTTTTTAATTGAATCATAATTGATTATACATATTTTCGGGTTCAATGTTGACATATGTTGAACAAATCAATATTATTAGTATATATATTGTTACAAATCATACTTATTCTTCATGCCCCTTGTCCAATCTCTCCCCATCCCCCTCTCCATCCCCCCTTCCACCACTGATAACCCAAGGTTTCTTCTCTCCCTCTGAAAGAGTGATGGTTACTCTATTGATTTGTTACCTAGATGATCCAAGGCTGAAAAGTGTGTTCAGGTCCCCCAGTATAATCACAGAGCAGATGCTTCTTCTGTCATTCTGGAATGGGCTTTGTGGAGAGAGACACCCTATTCTTTTCTTTGGTCTCTACTGGTGACTCTCCTTGTGTCATTGCATTCCAGTGGCTGGTGGACAATCTGCATGTTGGTTGTGATGTCTAGCCACTTTCATGGCAGCCATGGTTACTGTGGTGGGCCACCCACATGGAGGTGATGTTTTTGGCATGCTCCTTGGGGCTGGCGGTGTGCCTGGGTGTGGGCAGGGTGTCCGGTCCCCTGGTGGGCCCTGAGGCACTGGTGGTGTGCCTGGGCAGAAACTAATTATTTGTCCTTTGTTTACTTCTAAAATGGGGGAACTTCCTGTGGGAACCAGTACTTGAGTTCTGTGGTTGAGCTAAATTACTGCTTTACTGCTGTTTCCCTGGTGAAGACTTTTTGTGTAGCTCTGGGTTTAATGGCTGACCTTATAGGTACTTCTGGCCCCTGAGTTGTCTAGAAACTCTGATGTGGGCCTGAATCTTTTCATCGAACTGCACCCCATGCAATTCTGCATTCCTGACCAGTCTCCTCTGAGTGGTCCTGCACTGTTTGGGGGGTGGGTCGGCTGTCCTTGCTGTGTCTGAGTGTTCTACTGGTAGGCCTGTCTCCCCTACTGCCTGTGCTCCAAATACTTCCCATGGGACGGACCCCACACTGGTCCCTTGTAATGACTCACTGGCCTCTGAATGGCTCCCCTTTTACAGCTGTTCTGGCTCCTCGCTCCTGTGTGGGTCCATGGGAACCCTATTAGTGATCTTGCTGTCCTGGGGACCACCAAGGCCCTCTTTTCCCCTGCTGCCTCCAAGCAACTCCATCTGAAGGGCACAGCTGTGGCTTCTGCCGCCTCCTGCTCCCTGTGCTCAGCAGTTCCAGCCTTAAAGTGGCCACTGCCCAAAACACTGTGAGCAGTTTTTTCTTTCTCTCATCGAGGCTTCTCCCACCTTCATGAACTCCATAGGTCTCTCCTCCTCTTCCTCTGAGCTCCAGCGGCCCGGGCTTGGCTGATATTATATTTTTATAGTTGTAAATTTGTTGATCTGTGGGAGAGTGATGCTGGGGACTGTGTCCTCCGTCATCTTGACCGGGACTCTGATTATTTGGTTTTTTGCTGTTGAGTTTTGAGAGTTCTTTATAAATCCTAGGTATTAGTCCTTTGTCAAATACATGATTTGAAAATATTTTGTCAGATACATGATGTGAAAATATTTTCTCCCATTCCGTAGCTCGCCTTTTCATGTTCTTAGCTGGGTTTTTCACAGATAAAAAGTTTTAATTTTGGTGAAACCCAACTTATCGATTTTTCTTTTTGTGAATTTTGCTTTCAATTTCAAATCTAAGATCTCTTTGGCTGCCCCTAGGTCCCAAAGATGATTTTCTCCTATATTTTTTTTCCTAAAAGTTTTTTTTTTTTTTTTTTTTTTTTTTTTTTTTTTTTTTTTTTCCTGT
>NW_007726603.1:512621-514548 GCF_000696425.1 Galeopterus variegatus
CTCGCTCAGCCAGTGAGCGGGAACCGGTCTGCATGTGGGATCCGAACCCTCGGGCGGGAGCGCCGCCGCACTTCCCAAGCGGCGCACTATCCAGTGTGCCACTGGGCCGGCCCCTTTCCTAAAAGTTTTAATCTTGCATTTTAAATTTAAATCCATGATCCATTTGGAATTAACATTTGTATAAGCATGAAACTTAGACCCAGTTTCATTTTCTGCTGATGGTGACCAATTGCTTCATCATCATTTATTGTTTATTTATTTTTATTGATTATGCATATTTATGGAGTATAAAGCTGACCATCACCACCTGTGCCCAAGATGTGATGATCGGATCAATACTGTCAGCATGCCCATTAACACAAATTGCAATTATTCCCCATGCCCCCCAACCAACCTCTCCCCAACCTCCTTCCCCCCTCCCTGCCCCCCACCCAAACCTAGGTGTGTTCTCTCACTGTGCAAGTCAAATACACCACTGTCTTTCTTTCTTTCCTTCTTTCTCTCTTAGTTGCCACTTATGAGTGAGGACATGTGGTATTTTTCCCTCTGTGCCTGGCTTACTTCATTTAACAAAATTTTTTCCAAGCTCATCCATTCTGCTGTGAATGGCAGAATTTCATTCTTTTTTTTTATGGCCAAGTAGTATTCCATTGTGTGTATACACCACATTGAAAGGCTATCTTTCCTACATTAAATTACTTTTGCACCTTTGTCAAAAATCAGTTTGGCATATTTGCGTATAGTTCTGGGTTCTCTTTTGTTTCATCGATCTATGTGTCTACCCTTCCACACAGTCCTGATTACTGTAGCTATATAATGTCTTGAAATCAGATAGACTAATTCCTCTCACTTTATTTGTCTTTTTCAAACTTGTTTTAGCTATTCTAGTTGCTTAGTCTTTCTATATAAATTATGGAATAATCTTTTCTATATTGATAAGAAATCTTTCTGAATTTTGATAAGAATTGCATTAAATCTTTATACCAATTTGGGGAGAATTGACTTCTTTGTTATATTGAGTCTTCCAAATCCATGAACACAGTATGTATTTCCATTTCCATTTAGATCTTTGCTTTCTTTCATCAGCATTTTGTAATTTTCAGCAAGGCCTGTACATTTTTGTTAGATTTACACCTAAGCAATTCATTTTTTGAGCAATTGTTAAGGGTTTTGTATTTTTAATTTTGGTGTTCATAATTGTTAATGGTATTGTATTTTTAATTTTGGTGTCCATTGCTAGTACATAGAAATTGACTTTTATATGTTTATCTTGTATCCTGAAACTTTGCTGAACTCACTTAGTAGTTCTAAGAGTTTTTTGTAAATTCCTTGAGATTTTCTACATAGATAAATCATATTGTATGTAAATAGGGGCAGTTTTATTTACTCCTTTCTAATCTTATATGCCTTTTGTTTCCTTTTTTTGCCTTACTGCACTGGTTAAAATTTCCAGCACTATATTGAATAAAAGTGGTGAGAGCAGATATCCTTGCCTCGTTCCTGATCTTAGGAGGAAAGCATCTAGTTTCTCACCATTAGTGTATTAGTCAGGCTTCTCCAGAGAGACAGAATCAATAGGATATGTTATAATTATATGAGAGGGTTTTATTAGGGGAATTAGCTCACGCGATTGTGAAAAGTCCCACGATAGGCCATCTGCAAACTGGATGCTGGTAGCATGGCTCAGTCCACATCTGAAGGCCTCAAAACCAGGGAAGCTGATAGTGTCCTTGGTGTAAGTCCTGGAACCCAAAAGCTAAAGAGTCTCGAGGTCTGATGTCCACGGCGGGTAGAAGAGTGTATCCCAGCTCCAGCGGATCGAGAGAGAGAGAGAGAGAGAGAGAGAGAGAGAGAGAGAGAGAGAGCGCTTCACCTCTTTCCTCTGTCTTTTGTTCTCTCTGGACCCCCAGTGGATTGGATGGTTCCC
>NW_007726603.1:514673-516873 GCF_000696425.1 Galeopterus variegatus
GAGAGAGAGAGAGAGAGAGAGAGAGAGAGAGAGAGAGAGAGAGCGCTTCACCTCTTTCCTCTGTCTTTTGTTCTCTCCAGACACTAGTGGATTGGACGGTTCCCACACACATTGAGGGTGGGTCTTGCCCATCCAGGCCACTCAGACTCTCATACTAATCTCTGCTGGAAACACCTGCAAGGACAAACCTAAAAAGATAGCTTTACCAGGTTTCTCAGCATTCCTTCATCTAACCAAGTTGACACCTAGAATTAACTTTCACAATTAGGTATGATGTTAGCTGTAGAATTTTTGTAGATTTTTAAAAAATCCAGTTGAGGAAGTTGCCCTCTGTTCCTACTTTTCTGAATTTTTTTCCCTAATAAATGAGTGTTAAATTTTGTCAAATGCTTTTTTTGCATTGATTGATATAGTTATGTGATTTTTCTTCTTTAGAGTGTTAATATGGTGGGTTACATTGCTTTATTTTTGAATATTGAAGTAGCCTTGCATCTCTGGAATAAACTCTGCTTGCTCATGGTGTATAATACTTTTTATGTATAACTGAATTCTATTTACTAATATTTGTTGTGGATTTTTTTATCTATAGTCATATGGGATATTGGTCTATAGTTTTCATTTTTTTTGTACTATATTTTAGTTTTTTGTATCAGGGAAATAAAATGATTTGAGAAATTTCCCCCTCCTCTTCTATTATCTAGAAAAAAATGTGTAGAAGTGGTGGTGATCCTTCCTTAAGTGTTTGATAGACTAGTCCAGTGAAACCATCTGAATCTGGAGTTCTCTTTTTTGTGAGTTTTTAAAATTGTGAATTAAATTTCCTTATAGTTATAGCCTATTCAAATGATCTATTTCATATTGGGTGAACTGGTGTTAATTTGCATTCTTCAAGAAATAGGGTCATTTAATCTAAATTGTCAAATGTGTGTGTAAAATTGTAATATTTCTTTTTTATTCTTTTGATGCCTGTGAGGTATGTAGTGATTTCCCCCATTTCATTCCTGATATTGGTAATGTGTGTCTTTTCCCTTTTTTTCTTTGACAGTCATACTAGAGGTTTGTCAATTTTTTTTTGATCATTTTAAAGAACTAGCTCTTTGTTTCACTGACTTTTTTCTACTGTTTTTCTGTTTTCAATTTCACTGATTTCTGCTCTTGCCTATATTTTTTCCTTTCTTCTCCTTGCTTTGGATTTCTTTTTCTTTTCCTAAGCTCTTGAGGTATGAGCTTGGATTATTGATTTTGGACCTTTTTTCCCTATTATATGCATTTAGTGTTATAAATTTCCCTTTTGGCACCGTTTAGCTGTGTCCCACAAATTTTCATATGCTGTGTTTTTCATTTTCATTCATTTCAACATTATTTACTTTTTCACAACTTCAATATATATATTTATTATTTATTTTCCTTGAGACTTCCTTTTTGTTCTGTGGATTTTAAAAAAGTGTGTTGCTTTGTTTCCAAGTGTTTGGAGATTTTCTTATTATCTTTCTGTTATTGATTTCTTGTTTGATTTCACTGAAGTCAGAGAACATACTCATATCATTTCAATTATTTTAGATTTGTTAGGGTTTGTTTTTTGGCCTGGGATAGGGCCTATCTTGATATATGTTCTGTGGCTACTTGAAAAGAATGTGTATTCTGCTCTTGTTGGGTGGAGTATTCTATAAATGTTGATTAGATTCTGTTGGTTGATGGTGTTGAGTTCTATATTCTTGCTGATTTTCTGTCTAGTTATTCTATCAATCGTTGAGAGAGGGGTGTTGTGGTCTTCAGTTGTAGTTGTGGATTTATCTATTTTTCCTTTTAGTTCAGTTTTTATTTTATATATTTTGCAATTCTGTTCTTTAGTGCATACACATTTAGGATTATTATGTCATAATGAATTGACCCTTTTATTATTCTGTAATATCCTTCTCTGTATTGGTTGAATCTTTGGGGCCTAAAATGTATTTCAAATGTGTTTTATATTCTGCTCTGTTTATGTATTTATTATCATTTATTTATACATTATGTATTTAACTTAATATAAAATATATAAATAATGTCTATACATGTAATAACATATTACATATTTATTGAATTTAGTCTCTCTATGTATACTCTGATATTAATGTAGTCACTCTAGCTTTCTTTTTTTTTTTTTTTTTTTTTTTTTTTTCTTTTTTTTGTCTTTTTTTGTGACTGGCAACGGATCGCA
>NW_007726603.1:517060-520512 GCF_000696425.1 Galeopterus variegatus
TTTTTTTTTTTTTTTTTTTTTTTTTTTTCTTTTTTTTGTCTTTTTTTGTGACTGGCAACGGATCGCAACCCTCGGTGTTGCACCCGCACCTTGCTCAGCCAGTGAGCAGCCGGTCTGTATGTGGGATCCGAACCCTCGGCAGGAGCGCCGCTGCGCTTCCCAAGCGGCGCACTGTAGCAGTGCGCCACTGGGCCGGCCCCAGCTTTCTTTTTTTTAATAGAAGGCTTGTCCTTCATTAAATTAAATTAATTAATTACTTATTTAATTTATTTATTTGGTGGCCAGCCGATACAGGGATCAAAAATTGTACCTCAGTGCTATCAGCACTGTACTCTAACCTACTAAGCTAACTGGCCAGTCCTTCTTGCTTTCTTTTGATTAATGTTTGTATGATATAACTTTTTCTATCCTTCTGCTTTCAATCCAAATACCATTATATTTAAAGTGAGTTTCTTGTAGACAATACATCATTGGGTCATGTTTTTTAATCCACTCTGCTAGTCCCTGTTTTTAAATTGGACATTTATGCCATTTAAATTTAATACAATTATTGCTATTTTGGACATAAATCTGCCATTTTACTTTTTGTGTTTTTTACCCCCTGTAAAGCTAGGGTTAGGTATGGCAGACCCCTTGAGCCTGTTGTCCAGACTGGGTCACAAACCCTTCACATGCAGGTCTGCGAGCTATGTAATAGGAAAAGGTCCCTGGAGCCGTGGGTGAAGAAATAATAGGCTTTATTCAGAGCTAGGAACAGTCAATTTAATATAGCTTCCCAGAGCATCCTCTAGAAGCTTTGTGCATCTGTACTGTTAGTCCTTTGTACTTAAGTCCATAACTCAGAAAAACACCAGGATGCACATGTGCAATCACATTAGACAATAACAAGAAAAACCCATGTGCACACGCATACCCACCTCAGATGCTCGGCAAGATTCTGAACATCTGAGGGGCTCTAAGCATTTTCCTCATGTTTTCCCAACACTTCCTCTTTTATTTCTTGGTTTTCTTTCTTTCCTGCCTTCCT
Organism: Galeopterus variegatus; assembly: GCF_000696425.1. Taxonomy (NCBI): domain Eukaryota; kingdom Metazoa; phylum Chordata; class Mammalia; order Dermoptera; family Cynocephalidae; genus Galeopterus; species Galeopterus variegatus. The sequence goes on from NW_007726603.1 coordinate 518,088, forward strand.
ATGGGTCACTCGGACATTTTTTAGAATTCCATTTTGATTTATATTTAGCGTTTTTGAGTGTATCTCTTTGTGCAGCTTTTTAAGTTATTACTCTAGATATGTGTGTGTGTGTGTGTGTGTGTGTGTATGTATATATCTTATCCCAGACTATTGGTGTCTTCATTTTATCAGTTTAGGTGAAGTGTAAAACTTTACCTCCCTTTATGTCCATTTACCCTTCCCCCTTACAATATATATGTCTTAAGTATTTCTTCTACATACATTTAAAACTACATCAGATAATGTTATAATTTTTGCTTTAATCATTCAACATATTTTTGAAGACTCAGGAGCAGAGGGAAATTCTATTTACTCATGATTTTGCTTACCATATTCTTTCTTCCTTTCTAATGTTCCAATACTCCTTTAAAAAAAAAAATCATGTTTTTCATGTAGAGAACTTCCTTAAGCCATTCTTTTAAGGTGTGGCAGCTGGTGACAAATTCTCTTAGTTTTTCTTTACCCATGAATGTCTTGATGTCTCCTTCATTCCTAGAGGATATTTTTGCTGGGTGCTGGATGCTGGGTTGACAGTTGGGTTTTTTTTGCTTTTTGTTTTCCCAACATGTGAAATACATCATGCCACTTCCTTCTGGCCTGCATGGTTTCAGATTAGAAATCCACTGTTATTCAAATTATATTTCACCTCTGGATAAGGTGTCATTTCTTCCTTGCTGCTTTCAAGATTTTTTCCTTTGTCATCAGTTTTCAGAAGTTTGACTATGATGTGTCTTGGTAATTCTGTTTGAAGTTCACTCACTTTTTGAATATGTAGGCTCATGACTTTTGCCAACTTTGGGAAGTTTTCATTGAATGTCTATTTCAGTACTTTTTCAACTCTGCCTTCTTTCCCCTCTGTTTCTGGAACTCTGATGACATGAATGCTATACCCTTTGTCAAAGTCCCAGAATCCTCTGTTCATTTTTTCCCCATCTACTTTCTCTCTCTTGTTCAGACTGTGTAAGTTTTATTGTTCTATCTTTGAGATCACTGATATTTTTTCTTCTGTCCCTTCCATTCTGCTGTCTAGTCCGTTAATTATTTTTTTATTTCAGTTATTGTATTTTTCAGTTCCAATTTTTCCATTTGCTCTTCTTTATATATTTTGTTTCTTTACTAAGACTTGCTGTTTTTAATTTGTTTCAAGTATGCTCATAACTGCTTGTGGAAGCATTTTTATAATGGCTGCACTAAACTTCTTTGTCAGAAAATTCTATTATTTCTGTTATCTTGGTATTGGCATCTATTGATTCTAATTTTAATTTAGCTTGAGATCTTTCTGGTTCTTGGTATAAGAAGTGATATTTGATTGAAATCTAGACATTTTGGTATTATGGTTTGAGACTCTGGATCTTATTTAAACTTTCTATTTCACGTGGCTTCTTGTGACACCACTTTGACAAAGGAAGAGAGGCACTGCCTCGTTACTGCCAAGTGGATTGTAGGAGTCTAGGTTTTTGAGTTGGCTTCTATTGACAATCATGCAGTGGGGTGTTGCTCCTTGCTAATGCTGTATGGGGATGGGAGTTCCAGTTCCCACATTGGTTTCTACTCATACATACCTGGCTGCTCTCCACATGGTCTCCAATGACACCATGTCAGAGGTGGCCTCATTAATACTTGGCAATGGTGAAAGTCCTGACTCTCCACTAAGCATCCTCTGACACCATCACAGCAGGGAGGAGGGGCACCTTGTTAATGCCAGGCTCCAGTTGTGGTCTCTATTTCCGCTGTTGGGCTGGGGGAGGTCTCAATGTTAACCACCAGAGATGAAGATGCTGGCATCCTGCTCAGTATTCTCCGATATCACCCTGGAGTGGGTACTGGGACAGCTTGTTATAACCTGGAGAGAGGATAGAAGTCTAGGCTCCCCACTTTGCTTTTGATTATAAGAGTGGGGATAGGGCCACAGTTTTTTCTGTGGTGTTTGGCTACAGTACAGTAGTTATTGTCTAAAAGTTTTCTGTTTGCTAGGCTGCCCCTTTCGGAGACCTTTGGATACAGAGTGCAGTCTTTTGTAAGGGCTTTTTATGTCTGTTCTAATTGTCATTTATGGGTTGTCAGCTTTTTCGGCTCCAAGTCTGGCATATGTGAGGAAAAAAGAATACCCAGGGAACTTGCCATCATGTCATTCCTTGGCTGCCAATGTTCCTAGATCCTCTGCCTTCTTTTCTCCATCTTTTAGAGCCTTCTCATGTTTGTTTTATAATGTTTAGGGTTTTTAGCTGTAGTTAGTAGGAGTAATAGAAGAAAGTGTATCTACTCACTTTCCTGAAAACAAACTGGATTTATTTATTTATTTATTTATTTATTTTTTGTCTTTTTCCGTGTCCGGCAACGGATCGCAACCCTCAGTGTCGCCCCCGTACCGGACTGGGACCGGCTA
>NW_007726603.1:520653-530688 GCF_000696425.1 Galeopterus variegatus
TATTTATTTATTTATTTATTTATTTATTTTTTGTCTTTTTCCGTGTCCGGCAACGGGATCGCAACCCTCGGTGTTGCCCCCGCGCCTCGCTCAGCCAGTGAGCGGGAACCGGTCTGTATGTGGGATCCGAACCCTCGGCGGGAGCGCCTCCGTGCTTCCCAAGCGGTGCACTAGCGCAGGGCGCCACCAGGCCGGCTCCGAAACTGGATTTTTTTTTAATCTGACCTGGAAATGTCCATTTTGAAGTTACTTTACATTTATTGTATTCACTGATACATTTAGATCTACTTTCACTATCTTATTGTATATCATTTGTTCTGGGTTTCTTTCCTTTTTTCTTTTTCTTCTTTCTGGTCCTCTTTGGCTTGATCGAGTCTGTTTTGTTTTAATTTGTCAACTTTTTTTCTTATACTGTTACTCTTAAATGTTTAACATGCATCCTTGACTAAACAAAGTCTCTTTACTAATAAAATGTTTCTCTACTCTCTTCTGCAAAAAACCAAGAAATTTAGAATGTTTTAACTCCACTCAACTCCTTCCATTTTACTTGATGCTGTGTTCCAGTATATCTTCCTCTTATTCAAATTATACATCAACATTATTATTTCATATGGTTAATGGTTTTTTGGCATTGACCATATATTTTATAATTTCTTTACAAGTCATTCCTTCCTGAATCTCAGTCCTTCCTTTTGGGTTCACTTTTCTTCTTTCTGAAGTATATTCATTAGAATTTCTAGGGGCTTGCTAGTTAGCTCAGTTGGTGAGAGCACTCCCTTGTAACACCAAGGTCAAGGGTTTGGATCCCCATACTGACCAGCTGCCAAAAAAAAAAGAGTTTCTTTTAGTTAAGGTCTGTTGGTGAATCTTTTAATTTTTATTTGTCTGAAAATGTCTTTATTTTGTCCTTGTTCTTTATAGATAGTTTTGCTGGTTTCACAATTCCAGATTGACAAGTGTTTTCTCTTAGCACTTTGCAGATATTATTTCATTGTCTTCTGTGTTGTATTGTTGCTGTTGAGATGCCTGCTGTCAGTTTGTTTTTCCTTTTTAGGTAATCTATCTTTTCTCTCTGGCTGTTTTAAGATAGTTTGTTTGTTTTAATATTTAACAGCAATGTGTTTAGATGTGGAATTTCTTTCTTTTAAAAGTCCTGTTTAAGATTTATGTTTTCTGAATTTGAGGATTTGTAACTTTCATAAATTCTGAAAAATTCTCTGCTAATATCTTTTTTTTTTTCTTCTAAAAATTTTTATTTTTTGAAAAGCCTTACACAGAACAAGGGAAAGAAAACTTTGGGGCTCACCAGACGTGAATATTAATTTATTCCATAATGTTCAAGTCTGTATGTTTTTCCCGCTTAAATTTCATCAGTAGCATTCCTGGCTGAAGAGGTAAATTCTTTAAAGGAAAAATAGGCATATGTTTATACAGATAATAATTGTGTAATACTTTCATTAAAAATATTTCTGCCTTCTTCAAAATGTACACTAATTCTTCAGTCAGTCTCTCTTGGAGTTCCTTCTCCCTCTCTGGAGGTTCCTTCTCAGCCACTCTTGCTTGGGACTCTTTCTCTGCTATTTATTAAATGTTGAGACCTTTAAGCATTCAGTCCTCTCTATCCTCTCTCTCCTCAGAATAATTCATGAACTTTCAGTGTCTCAAATATTGCCTCCACTGTTAGAGTCTACCTCTTTTCTAGGCTCTGTACTCAAGTACTGTGCCTAAGTGCCTCCTGGAGTGCTCTCCTTGGAGGTACCACAAGCACCTACAGCTTTAACTCAACTCATTTTATCTCCCCTCAAACTTGCTTTCTCCTATACTCCCCATCTCAGCATATGGCATCCAGATCTCCCAGTCACCCAAGCTAGAAACCTGCGTATCTTTGGAGCCTTCCTTGCCCCACTTCTCTCTATCTCACCACCTCTACTGCTGTCTACCACTTCTACCCTGGATAACTGCAACAGATTCCTTCCTAAGTGGTCGTATCTTGGCTAACGTATACCCAATTTTTTTTCTGAAAAACCTCTCCCCTTCTTCCTTAGGATAAAGTCCAAAACCTAAATATAACTGAGCAGTCCCTTCAGGATCTGAATCTTGGGGTCTTCTCTCCTCTGTATCCCACAAACTATGCTTCAGGCTTTCTGTGAGGTCCTTGGAAACTGTGCACTTTAAGAACTCCCAGGCTTTGCTTAGCACATTCTTTCTGAATCATCCTTCTCCCACCCACCCTCAACCTTCAATTTGAAAACCACCAGCCCAGGGAAGCCTTCCATATACCCATGTCAGGATCAGGTAGCCCTGCTAAGTGTTCCCTCAGTCAATCACACACTACTTATCTCATTGTATTGTCCTCAACTGTATTCTAGTTTGGTTCCCTCATACTTAACTGTGAGCTTCCCCAGGCAGGATGGTGTCCAGTTTGCCTACCTAAGCCTATAGGTAACTCATGTAGTAGGCACCAAGCAAGTATTTTTGAATAAATGACAGTGTAGAATAGCAGGGGGCAAACTGAACAGTTATGATTCCTATCTACCACAAAATGTCTTACTATGTCTTTGCTAATATCTTTTTGAATATTGGCTATGGACAAGTGCAAAATCACCCAGTGCTTTTGAAGCATTAGTTTCTGTTGCTTATTACAGAATACCTGCAACTGGTATTACAAAGAAGTGAAATTTATTTCTTACTGTTTTGGAGGCTGGGAAGCCCAAGGTCTAGGGAACATGACTGGTGAGGGCCTTCATTTTGGTGTGTCTATACAGAGATGCAGGGTGTAACATGGTGAGAATAGGCTGAGCAAGAGTGAGTTAACCTTCTCACTTGTTCTGCTTTTAAAGTCATCAGAACCATGCCCATTACCATCCATTAAACCATCAATGTATTAATCCATTCATGAGGGTACAGTCCTCACAATTTAATCACTTCTTACAGGCTCTACCTTTCAATTACCATAATAGGGAGTTTCCACCCTCTTAACACTGTTACAATGAAGGTCAATTTCCAATACATGAACTTTGGGGGACACATGTGATCTGTAGCAATTAGCATCCATTACTGTTCTGCTCTCAGCTTCTATTTCATTTTTTGATTTCTGGAGATTTTCTCTTTTCTCTTGCTGGCTGAGTTATGTTACACATCAAAATGACTAAAAATAAACATAAAGATTCTAATTATTTTGCAGAAGATAACTTTTTTAGGAGAGGTTGGGAAAGAAAAAGTTTAGACCTAAATCACAGCTATGAAAAAAATAGGGTATAATTCCCATTGCTTAGAAATGGAGTATAGATTTGATGACATAAAAATGTTTCTGGAATTTCGTTGATTTGAAAAATATGTTTTTAGAGGAATAACTTGTCATCTGCAAATTACTGGTTCTTATTTTAGATCAAAAGGCCCAAATCTATGTTAGTAGGCAATATAAATGACAACAAAATGTACATCTATTTAGCATGGTAGTATATATGCTGTAGTATTAAGGTATAATACAAAGGATTAAAAGTAGAATTTCAATCTCAATTCTTAATTTATGAGTTTCTGGGTGATAGAGTTAGATTTTATAGTAATTTATATAGGTTTGCTTCATGGTTTAATTTAAACCATATATTACTGATCCTAATTCAAATGTCAGAGTCTTAGATTAAGAACCCAGAGAGTATTTAAATTATGGGCTTCTGCTACTTTTCACTTGCCTGATTTACCAATTGCAGTAAAGCATGAATTATAGCCTTGCTATTCTCTGGAAGACTGTGACTAGTACTAGAAATAATAATAATTGTTGCCACCCCTAAATCAAAAGAAACAGCATAAAAGCAGTAACTGATTTAGGATGTGGAAGCTAGATTTATTTCTTTTACAGTGAGAGTGAAAAATAGGTAATTTGCATATAGTATAGGGGAAAAGATGTAGGACTGGTTTTTCTATAATAAGTCTATTGTTATTCAATAGGGAATTTGAGAGACCATATAGAGAAGAGAGATCATTTTGAAAACTGGTGAAAATGAAAAAAACAAAAAAGGACCTATGTGTAACTTAGCGGAGGTCAGGATGCAGCTCAAGTTGATAGTATAATTTTATAGCACATTACTCAAAAAGAATCCAGATTATTGTTTTAGAATCCCTATTCTCTAATATGGCTTCTCAACTATAAAACGATAACCTGAAATATCAGTATTAGGTGTATTAACATATTTACTTGGAATTGTGTTCTATTGAATATAGTATAGAATGAGGATTGTTATTATTAGCTGTGTGAGAATTTTTAGTAGTTGATACGCAAAAGAGAGTTGAGTCTTAAGAGCATTGGTCTAATGTGTTCCTAGTAAGTGTGCCTACAGGCCTTTCCTGTCATACCCCTCAGGCAAGCCTCAGGAAACAGCCTTCTCATTTCTCTTCCTAGCCCTTCTCTATAGCAATGCACTCTCAGGTAACTTGTCATAAAGGATTCAAAGCTACTATATTGGGGGGAGGGTTCAGTTATAATCTAATTAAAAGTCATTTGCAGATATAGAGAATATTGACAGAATCCAGCCTAAGTAGTTATATGTCTTTCCTTTGACAGTGATTGATTTAGAGAAATTCTGAAATCAAGAAATCATTTAGTAAGATACAAACAACAACCTCTTTTTTTTTTTTTTTAAATAAAATTGCTGTTGTTATGTCTACTACACATACCCATCATCAACAAAAATGCCAAATTCCTTGCCTGGTGTAGTGATTGAGTTCAGGCTCTGAAATCTGACAATCTAACTTCACATCGCATTTTACCACGTAATTACCTATGTGATCTTGGTCAAATTACTTAGCTTCTCTGTGTTTGTTTCTTCTATAAAACGTGGATAACAATGACTTCTACTTCATAGGGTTGTTGTCAGCCTTCATAAAACATTTACCCAGTGCCTGGTATATGGTAAATGCTCAGTAAAAGTTAGCTATTATGGGCTGGCCCCGTGGCTCAGTCGGGAGAGTGCGGTGCTGGTAGTGCCGAGGTGGCGGGTTCGGATCCTATATAGGGATGGCCGTTGCGCTCACTGGCTGAGCGTGGTGTGGACGACACTGTGCTAAGGGTAGCGATCCCCTTACCTGTCAGGAAAAAAAAAAAAAAGTTAGCTATCATTATTACTCTATCCTGAAATGATAAACAACAGCAAGTAGTTAATATCTATGATCAACATTTTGTCAATCTCAACAAACACTATTTTGATAAAATAATATACCTTAATGAGAGCAGCACCACCATTTTAATCTTTAGGTCAGAAACAGTAGAGTCACAATTTAATTTACTAATCATTTTTTGGATATTAATGAACTGCAAGTCACCTGCATATCTAACCAGACCTACGTTATGTATTATCTTCTAACAAACCATACAGGCTTCATCTGTTAAAGAGGTGTGAAAAGGGGATGGTAAATCTAAAGTGGGGAAATATTTGAAATGGTACAAAACTGAACTTTCATAAGTAATCTTATTGCCAGAATATCTGACATTCTATTACGTTTTTGCTTTTAGTCATTCTTTTCTGTGGCATATTGAGTAAAGCATGTTATTTATTATTTTAGTGTTAATCATCATTTTTTCCTCTAAAATATGTCATTGAAAACTCTGCTGCATCTATTAAGTGTATTCTTTTTTTTAATAACCAGGAAAAAAAATTTCTTCCAGGACAATGTGGCTTCAATTTGGTATGGCAAGTCAATGAAAAAAATAAACTCCTAGTTCAGTAAATTCTACTTCACAGTTCACTTTCCAGAAATGTAGCAATTGTGTTAAATTAGAGTTACCTATGTAAACATTCAATGCCATAGTGTGTAATGACCAGAAAATGTGTTCTTCTCCCAATACTTTGACTATAGCTTGTGTGTTGTTGCTAGAAATAGAACAGGGGTTGTTACAGAGGGTGATTCTTCTGTGTAACTGCCTGTGGCGTGCATTTAGCTCCCTTCCCCCATGGTTAGAGACCTTCATCCTTCTGCCAGCTGCTGTGTTCAGTTGTCTGGGTTATTTTGGGTGGCAGTGGGTTGATTCCAGGGGAAACAGTTATATATCTCTGCATTTTACAATGTCCTCTACAGAAGTGTTATGAAAGGTTTGGAGAAAAAGAATCACAGTCTTTCTAAGACAGTTTGTGTTTGAGTTCTGGGGAATTGGCCAGGTTGTAAAATCCAGAAGCCTGCAGAATGTAGTAAAGAAACCAATCCTTTATTAATTTTAGATACCTGCCGTGAAAAGGATTTCAGGGCAGCATAGAGCAAGGGTTTCAGAGCAAGGAAATGCTATGGACATTTTGTAGTAAAACATTTGGATCTCCAGATATCCTATGGGCAAGGGGGTAAAAGGGATGCTAGTGGAATGATAGATGGTACAATCAATTTAATTAATAGCTCATTACCCAAAAGGATGGATTGATGTGATCCTGGAGGGATCTCTAGTTTCACTGTCAGGGTTCTGCTTAAGCCCTGTCATATGTTAAATATTTTCATCAATAGCTTGGTTGGTAACACGGAAAGCATGCTTGCCAAATTTAAGGGTGCCATAAATATGGAGGCACCGGATCCAGAATCATGATACAAAAAAATCATGATACAACTGGTCTCATTGGCTAAAATAATGAAATTTAACAGGGATACATGGAACGAGGATGTATTATTGATTGGCTGAATAGTTGTCTGTACTTGTATGCTGTAAGTTTCTTTACTACCTGTATAACCTTGGGCAAGTTACTTAACCCTGTTTAAGCCTCAGTTTCCTTATTTATAAATATATGCCCGTAGTTAAAAAAAAAAGTACAACAGTGCAAAGAGACATACAATGAAAAGTAAGTCTCCCAGTCCCTTCCTCCATATTTTTTTTTTGTGAATTCTTCCAGAAATAGTCTAAGCATATATTAAGCACGTGTGTGTGTATAAACCTTCTTTCTAAAAGACACATAATAGGTGCATTATTCCCCCCCCCCACCCCATGATTTGCCTTTTTTGCCTAGCACAGAGGTTAAAATCACAGATTCTAGAGCCACACTTCCTAGGTTCAAGTACCAATTCTACCTTGACTGGCTGTGTGACCTTGGGCAAGTTATTTAACATCTTTGCACCTGCAGTGCTGAATTAACCATTAGACATAGTTATATACTTTTAGAAGCCCATGAAAATTTTAATTTTAGCAGCCCATGAAAGTGTTTTGATTTTATTTTCTTAAAAAATAAAAAAGAATTTAAAATAATTAATATATTATAATAAATCCAGTCTAAATTATATTCATCTTTATATACCAAAGAAATTGTAAAATATTATTTATTTATTTATTCATTGACACATATTGATTGTATATATTTATGAGTACAGAGTTATAGTTCAATACATGTATACAGTGTCTAATGATCAAATCAGGGTCATTAGCATATCCATCATGGCAAAAATTTATCGTTGCTTTGTGATGAGAACATCTGAGCTCCTCTCTTCTAGCCAATTAAGAACATACAATAAATTATTGTTAATTGTAGATGTCTAGCACTATTGTACACCACCAGAACTTATTCTTCCTATCTACTTGTGATTTCGTGTCCATTATCCCACCTCTTCTTATCTCCCCATCCCACACCCCTTCCCAGCCTCTAGTAACCATGATTCTACTCTCTACTTCTCTAAGCTCAACTTATTTTTCTTTAGTTCCCACATACGGGTGAGAACACGCGGTATTTATCTTTATGTGCCTGACATTTTAAAAATATAATCAAAAAATATATATATATATATTATGGAGGAAGGGTCTCACAAAGGCCTAAATGACCAGGGCCCACAGAAATCATATATGTCCTGGTGTTCCTGGGTTTCTTCATCTGGAATGGAGATAATAATAGCACCTACCTCAAAGAATTGCTAAGAAAAATGCCTGGGTTAATATTTGGAAGGTTAACACTTGGCACATTAAATTTCTGTGTGTTTATTAAATAAATAACAGTTTATAAATAGGAAAATTATGGACATGGTAAAAAAAAATCAAGCAGAATAAAAAAAGTGTATAATAAAAAGTAAATCTCTTTATAATTGGGGATCCCCAGTCCCACAGTTTCCTTTCACAGAAATAGCCACTGTTACCATTTTTCAGGTATCCTCTAGAGACTGCTTGTACAAACATATAGATCTTTTTATTTAAACTGTTCCCTATTTGATGGGCATTTGTTGTTTCCAACCCTTGCTATTGCAAACAATGCTGCAATAAATACCCTTGTACGCATGTCATTTGCAAATGTGGGAGTACAACAGTAGAATAAATTCCCTGCAATATAATTGCTGATTCAATTATTTTAATTTTGATAGATATTGCCAAATTGATCTCCATGCTACTTGCACCAATTAAAACTCCTTTCAGAAATGTAAGAGATAGGGCTGGCTGCTTAGCTCAGTTGTTGGATGCCCAGACTGGATAGCTGCCAAAAAAAAAAAAAAAAAAAAAAAAAAAGAAAAAAAAGCTTCCATATTAATTACTATTTCATCAAAAACAAGTCAGCATAATCCTAGAGCTGCTTACAGAAGGCACGCATGTCTAAGACCATTCCTTGTCTTGCACTCTACTCAGCTTAGACGAACTCATCTCTTTGGAATGCTGTGAGAGGACATTCTATCCTTTGTTAAGGGACTTGACCGACCACAATTATATTATTATGCCTATGTCTGTTGAAAAATTCCAGGGAAAGTTAGAAAGAATCACATCCCTCATGAAAAATAGTGCTATCAAACTTTTGGATTTTTGACAATTTGGTAGCTGAAAATGGCATCTCATTGTAAATGTGCATTTATGAGTGAGCTTCAGCAATTTTCACGTTCTAAAGCAATTTCCTTTTTTCCCCCCTGTGAATTGTTAGTCATACTCTTGACATATTTTTCCATTGGTCTTTTTCTTTTTGAGTTGTAGGAGCTCTTTATATATTAAGGAAATTAGTGCTGTATCTGTAATATGAATTTCCAATACTTGCCCAGCCCATCTTTTGACTTTGGTTATAGTGTTTTTTCCATGCAGACCTTTTAAGTTTTTATGCGCTCAAATTTGTCAGTCTTTTCTTTATGGCTTTTGGATTTTATGTCCTATTTGGAAAGGCCTTCCCCACTTTCAGATTATTGAATAAAACCCTCCCGTGTTATTTTTTATGATTAAAAAAAATGTTTAAATCTTTGATCCACCTAGAATTCTTTTGTGGTAAGGAGTTTTTTTCCCTGCAGAAATTTTAATTTTTAATGTGGTCAAATATATGAAAATTTTCCTTATAGTTTTTGTATTTTGTGTCTTGTTTAAATGAACCTTCCTATTCCTGGGTCATAAAAATATTTAATTTTTTTCTAAGACATTGCAGTTTCTTAAAAACTCTTTAATCCCATTTGGAGTTTATTTTGGTGCAAGGAATGTGGTAGGTATCCAGCCTATGAGCCAGTTGTCGCTAAATCTCTAATTTGAATGTGGCTTTTATTCCTGTCCCATATATATTTGGCTCTATTTCTGGACTGTATTCTGTTCCGTTGCCTGTCTGTCTATTTATGTTTTAAATACCATAATGGTAAGCAAGTACATATTTTTCCTTAGTTTATTAAGAGTATTTTAAATCAGAAATGGATGTTGAATTTCATCAAATACCTTTTCAGCATTTATGAAAATGATCATATTATTTTTCTTCCTTGCTTTATTAATATAGAGAATTATGTTAATGGATTTCCAAACATTAAAATAAATTTGCCTTCTAGAAGTAAACCCATTTGGTCATTGGCATGTTACTATTTCCATGGGCTATCTAAATCTACTTGTTTAAATTTTTTTTTATTATTTTTATTTTGTCAATATACAATGTAGTTGATTATTATGTCCCATCACCAAAACCTCCCTCCCTCCTCCCTCTCCCCCCTCCCACCCAAGTGTGTCCCCTCCATTTGCTTGTTGTAAGAACTTCAAAAAAAAATAATAATAATTGTGGTTGTTATATCTTCCTCTCCCCCACCCCCGGTTTTTTCTTGTTGTTGTTGTTGTTTGTTTGTTTTTTTGTGTGAAAAAAA
>NW_007726603.1:533648-562175 GCF_000696425.1 Galeopterus variegatus
CTGCTGGGTGTGAACTCCTCGGGGGAGGGTCCCTCAGCACACAGTTCCTCTTTGACTCCCCCTAGCACGGGTCGGCCCCCCCGGGAGAGCTCTCTGGTAGCTTCAATGTAGCTCCAGAGCACTCCACGCTCCCCTCTCCCCACCAGAAATCAGTTAGGGGTTCTTCCAAACTGAGGCCCCCAAAGATGGAATCTGCCTCCCAGAAACAGGGAGTTTACCTGGGGCCGATGCCCAAGGTGTGGTGGAGAGACGATCTGGGCGGGCTCCTCTTCCCTGCCCTCCCGACGCTGACCGGGGGCTCCCCACGCTATCAGCCCCGTCAGAGATCCGCGGGAAGAGTGGGATTGTAGGCTGGTCCACAGGCCCCGGGGTGCCCCGCGTCGAGGTAAGCAAATGGCACGTCTCAGTGAGGAGCCGCGCCAAGCAGAGATGGCTGGCCTGTCTGATCTGAGCCAGCCGTCTCCGCCCCCACCCAAGAAAATGGAGGCAGCTCTGTTGCAGGCGCCTGGCCTGGTGTGGTAGGCGGGAGCCAGGCGGGCAGGTAGCAGTCGGGATTCGCCCTGCAGGTGGGGCTGGGCTGGGGGTGACTCACAGAGCTCGCAGAGTTGGGCCGGTCTGGCGTGTTCCACTCCGTTTTTGTGTCGTCTCTGCTGACTTACTTGGCCTTTGTTGTCTCGGGCTGTTCGCTCGAACCCGCAGCAGGGCTTGGGCACTCTCAGGAGTCTTCTTTTGTGTCAGCCCTAAAACCTCGAACCTGTTGTTGCTTGTTTGTCATTGTAGGTTTGTTGTTGAAAGATTTATTTGTTTTTTGTTGCTCTTGGAAATGCAAATAGTACTCTGGTATCACAGCGCACACTTCTCAGGGTCGCGCTGTCTCCTGGCATGGCCGCTCCAGACCCGTCGACATCTTAAAAGCTACTTGTTTAAATTTTGTATAAGATTTTTGCACTGATATTAATAAGTCAGATTGAGATATAGCTTTCTTTGAATTCTGAAGAAGATAATTTGGATTATTCTCTATCCTATGGAACAGGCGAAGTAACCCTGGAGTTATTCAGTCCTTGAATATTTGGTAGACTTTATCTGAAACTTCTAGGCCTTGTGCATTTTGGGGGATACTCTTTGACAACATTTTTCAACATTGTTCATAGTAATTGGTTGTTTATTTTTAATATCTTTTTGAGCTAATTTTGGTGATTCAAATTTTCCTATGAAATAGTCCATTTCACCCAGGTTTTCAAATGTATTTGTATAGCACAGAGCAAACTATTATATAATAATTATTTTGATTTCATCTGTCTTTGTTTACTTTTCTGTTTTGAATTATGTGATCCTCCTCTTTATTTCTAGAAATTGAGTTTTAAAACCAGCTTTATTGAAATATAGTTTACAAACCATACAATTCACCCATTTAAAGGTACAATTTAACTGTAGTATGTTCACAGAGAAGTGCAAGTACCACCACAATCAACTTTAGGACATGTTCTATACCCCCGAAAGAAAACCTGTACCATTAGTAGTTGTTTCCCTCCAAGGCCTAGGCAATCACTAGATTAGTGATTTTTAGTGATCTTTCTTTTTGTATATATTTTCTTATTTTGGACATTTCATATAAATGGAATCATTCAATACATAGTCGTGTGACTGATTTCTTTCACTTAGCACAATCTTTTCAAGGTTCATCCATGTTGTTATAAAGTAAAATTTAAAATGTAGATCTATAGTGTTTTTTACAATATCTCTTATCAGTTTACCACTTTTATTAGTTTGCTCAGGCTGCCATAACAAAATACCACAGACTGAATAGCTTAAACAACAGAAATTTATTTTCTCACAGTAGGCTGGAAGTCCAAAATCAAGGTGTTGGCAGGTTTGGTTTCTTCTAATGTTACGGAAAAAGTAACCAAGGAAATGCAGACACTCAAAGAGATGGAGAAGTCAGTTGATTTATTATGCTAGCCGTCTCAGGTGAACTCTTGTTCCAAATTCCAGGGCCCTGAGTGCAAGGAAAATGGGGGTTATATACCTTTCTTAAACAAGCATGCAAGCTTTTCTATTGGCTCTGTCTGTATCCAGGCAGAGTCACCCAAATTGGGGCTTCATAATACAGGTGAGGGGGCTTCACCAGACTGGGTCACAGAAGCAGGAAATGTGGTTAAGGGGCTTTCAGTAAAATGAGCTGACAGCTTCTCACACACAGGCAAAGCTGACAGCCAGGCAAACTGCAGAGGTACAGAAGCCAAAGATACTATCAGCTATTAACCCTTAATACAACTCTTAGGTGTCCCTTATAAGCAAGCACATTCCAGCTGCAAAATTAAACAAGGGGTGGGGGCTTACATTTTGGGGTCCTCTTCACTGAGGCCTCTCTCCTTGACCTGCAGATGGCTGCCTTCTCCCTATGTCCTCACATGGTCATCCCTCAGTGTGTTTGTCTGTGTCTTAACATCTTCCTTTTTCTTTTTTAATGAGAAAACTTACTTAGAGAATTTGTTGTAGTTTTAAAGCACATTGACATTAATTAGCTTCTACTAATAACCAAGACAAACAGGAAATTATTAGTCCTGTTTTAGAAATGAGGAAAGCAGTTCACAATGGGAACAAGGGCACAGGATAAGCTCAGGCTCATGTAGTCAAGAAATGGTAAGGCAGGGACTAAAACCCAGGTTTCTTGTCTCAGTCAGCTCCTCCACAGTGATTCTGTGTGCGAAGTAGGGACTAAAGTATTCTAGTCTGATTCAGATCAACTGTGGCCGCAAGGAGTTCAAAATTACTGATAGCTTAAATATGAGAGATGTTTTGTCTAGAAATTGCTAAGGAAGACCTTAAGGAAAAGTAAAATACTCAGAAAAATGTTTTTGAGATTGTGGTCTCAAGCAATATCTTTTGGATAATGTCTTTGGATTTATGTCTTTTGGGTTACTCTCAAATTGCAGATCATGGTAACTCTACGTTTATTTATTTTCTCCTTTTTTTCTTTAAATTATTTTATTTACTCATTCATTTATTTCTCTTTTTTATTGTTATAAAACATATATAACATAAGGATTGCCATTTTAAGCATCTTTAAACATATAATTGATGCCAGAGGAGAGGGTCTGGGGAGGCCCGATAGCCGGCCTCAACCCACCCCATCCTCTTACTGGGTTCTTGACTCCACCACAGGAAAGAATTCAAAAGCAGAGTCACAGCAGAAGATGAGAACAGGTTTAATGTAACAGTTTAGAAATACTGATTTCACAGAGAGAGTGTGGCCTAGCCCCAGAGACTGAACAGGGCCCATACCAAGTTTAATACAAAAGTAAGAAATACACACTTAAAATTTAGTACAGAGTACAGGCTGGCTGAAGAGACTGAGCAGCCCCTTACTGAAAGTAAGCTTGATACAAAAAGAAAGAAATACACACTCCACCAGCAGAGTGTGGACTGGCCCCAGAAAGAGTGAGCAATAGCCCCGCCTCCTACTGGGATTCAGCTTTTACAGTTTTGCTATCTAATACATATTCATGCTACATAATGAATATTCAACTAAGGGGGTGGTTTCTTGTTATGTAACATAGTCCTGCACATGCTCAGTTGGTCCCCTTTTAGGATATGTTCAGTGGTTAAATTCTATCACATGCACTGAACATATTCAAGAATATTCTGTGCCCTTTAGCACCCCTAGTGGAAGGCCATTCAAAGGATAAACTTCCTTCCACTGAGAATGCCCAGTCGCTTGGGTCATATAAGCCTGTATAGATTCATTTTGCTGAGCATGCTCAGCTACTGGATTTGCATAAGTCTGCCCCTTGTGGTCTCCATCTCCCTGCATTGGTACTAAAAATGGGTCCAATAAGCAAGAGTAATTCTCCTCTAGAGGAGGGCATAGAGGAGGGGTCTGAGACCTTGAGGGGAAGCTTGAAGCCCAGAGGTGTGTCCTAAAACCCGAACCCAGGGAAACTGAGCACCTCCTATCTCATAACTGCATGGAATTAATTACATTCACAATGCTGTGTTAACAACTACCTCTATTTCCAAATCTTTTTCATCATGCTAAACATAAACTCTGTACCCATTAAGCAATAACTTCTCATTATTCCTCCCCTCACCCCATTTCTGGTAACCTCTAATCTATTTCTGTCTCTGAAAATGTTTTTCTTTTTAATTTATTTTTTCTGAATTGACCCATGATAATCGTATATATTTATAGAGTACAAGGTAATTTTGGGGTACAGCATGCGATGATCATATCAGGGTATTTAACATATCTATCACCTCTAACATTTGTTACCTCTTTGTGTTGGAAACATTCAACATCCTCTCAACCAGCTACCTGAAGTTACCCAGTAATTTGTTGTTGACTGTAGTCTCCCTGTATTGTTGTAGAACACTAGATCTTATTCTTCCTATAGCTCTACAATTTTGTATCCATTGACCACCCTCTCCCCATCCTCCCCTCCCCTCTTCCCTTACTAGTCTTTCTTCTTCCTTTTTGTATAAGATCACCAGTCTTATTGGATTAGGAACCATCCTAACAACTCTATTTTAACTTAATCACCTCTTTAAAGGCCCTATCTTCAAATACAGTAACATTCTAAAGTATTGGGGATTAGGACTTCAACATATGCATTTTGGAGTGACACAATTCAGCCCATAACTCCATCCTAAAAGAAATCAAGTCTGTACAGCCTAGTCTGTTTCTACATATATTTTTGATAAATTTCACCTAAGTCAGTCAAAATGCTCAAACTAGTTTTGTGTGTGTGTGTGTGTGTGTGTGTGTGTGTGTGTGTGTGTGTATAAAATCTCAGCCTCATCAGTTCAGCAGGTCTAATTTTTAAATTATTTTTTCTGGGATTGGCTGGTTAGCTCAGTTGGTTAGAGCGTAGTATTATAATACCAAGGTCAAGGGTTCGGATCCCTATACTGGACAGCTGCCAAAAACTATTTTTTTCTGATTGCAAAATTAATATGTATACATTATACAAGATACAGAAACACATAAACTGAACAGTAAAAATGTTCCATAGCCTCCATTGTTAACAGTTTACAGCTTATACCTGTCATTTTTTCCCCTTACATACAGGTACCAACAATGAAAATGGGATCATACTCAATATAGCCTTGTATAGTACATTTTTCCATATTGGTACTTATGAATCTGTGTGTATGTGTATGCATTTCATTGTGTGTATATACCATGATTTATTTAACTATTTCCCTATGGACGAACATTTGGATTGCTACGAACTTTAAGCTATTGTAAAAAACTACGAACAATATTGCAATGAATAGCCTTTTGCATACGTCTTTGTGCTATTATGGGATTCTGTTAATAATTTCCTAGAAGCCAAAAAGCTATATCAAAGTTTATGAACATTTATTTTTTTATTTATTTATTTATTTTTTTAAAGATGACCGGTAAGGGGATCTTAACCCTTGACTTGGTGTTGTCAGCACCACGCTCAGCCAGTGAGCGAACTGGCCATCCCTATATGGGATCCGAACCCGGGGCCTTGGTGTTATCAGCACCGCACTCTCCCGAGTGAGCCACGGGCCGGCCCCAAAGTTTATGAACATTTAAAATTTTAGTAAATACTAACAATCTTCACAGTAGCTTTTAACTTGATGGCAGTTCCTGCAGAAGGTAGAGCATGTTGGCAGAGACTACTTTTCTTCCAGATGAAGCAAGAAGCTGTTCAGAGGTTCATAGAGTACCCTATTCTGTACTGTCTTTTTGAGGGGCCCATTTTGGGTAATTTGTTTAAGTTTATGATTTAATTGTACATATTTGTGGGGAATGGTGTGTTGTTTCAATACGTGAATATACTGTGCAATGATTCACTTAGAGTAGATAGCATAGTTGTTCATTTTTGGAAAATGTCAATCTAAAATGATCTTTGACCATTAGGGTTTTTTTTTTTTTTTTTTAAATTTAATGAGAGATGCACTATGAAAAAAACCTATGTATTTGACATTTCATTGTTTGATGCAAGTGTTTTTCTTTCTTTTTTTGGTCTTCTCTACTAATAGCTATCATATGACTCATTTCCACCTCAGCAATAGGATTATGAGTTATGGTTATGGCAATTCTCCTTTTCCATTAAAGATAATGAATCCACTCATGTGTATGTTTTGTAAAACATGTTCACAATAATATTGCCATATAATACCGAAAGAGTATAATTATCCAATATATCTGTTATGTATGGTATATTTCTGTTCAAAATGTCTTCTTTAGCACAAAGGTTACATCTTGGAACTATGGCTTCTATTTTGAAATCAGCCCTCTACATACAACATGCATGGTATCATATATTCATTCATGATCTATGCTATGATCTTTATACTTGTGAATATACAATATTTCTATTAAATATAAATATACTTGCTTGTATATACAATGTTTCTATTAAATATAAATATACTTGTGAATATACAATATTTCTATTAAATATAAATATACTTCTATAAATATAAATATACCCAATGTACAATAAATTTTACCTTCCACTGGCATGAGACATAGGCAAAAGGACTGTTCCAGTCTATGGGTGCATCTTGTTTTCTCCTTTTCCTGTTACAGTGCCAGCATTCTAACAATTTTGTTGTCACTGTAAACTTCCTGGATTAGCTTTCTACTTCAAATCAACAAAGCCAGCATTATCCAATTACAGCCTAAGAACGGCAAAATCTTCAAGAGCAGCTGCCATAGGATAGTACAGGAATCACTGTAATCAAAATTGTATCATATCATCTCATTCTTTCATTTTTTGCCCATTGCAATAATGGAAATACTTATCAAGGATACAAGTAAATATCTAAATTTTGTATTGATTTGTTAATAACTCCTCCTAGCATTTTGACATAATGGAGCATAATACCAGATTCATAGAAGACTTGCTTGAAAAACAGCATTTTCATGTGTGTTTTTTCTTTTAACTATCGTTGCTTTGAGTTTGCCTAATGAAGACTAAAGTTATATTCAGACTCCTTTCTATTTTTTTCATTGTCCCCACTCACACACACAAAAAAACTTTGTCATTTTTACTGCTTACCATAGTAATGCATGCTCATTATAAAACAAAACAAAAAATAGCAGTGTATAATAATGGAAGTAGGCTGCAATCCTGTCCTCCAGAGAATCAATGTTAAGGGTTAAGTGTATATTTTCTGATCATTTTTTTTGCATGCGTATCCCAATAGACATGTTATTTTAATTGTTCACATAAAATATACACATATCCAAGATTTCTTACACCTTGCTCTTTTCTCTTTTCCAAGTTATTTTTAAACTAGGAATTATTTCGAACACACAGAAGAATAGAAAATAATAGAATAAATTCCCGGGTACCCATCATATATCTTTAGAAATTCTTAACATCATGTTTTATTATTTATTTATTTATTTTTTTGTCTCTTTTTTCGTGTCCGGCAACGGATCGCAACCCTCAGTGTCGCGCCCATACCGGACCGGGACCGGCAACGGGATCGCAACCCTTGGTGTTGCACCCGCACCTCGCTCAGCCAGTGAGCGGGAACTGGTCTGTATGTGGGTTCTGAACCCTCGGCGGGAGCTCCGCCACACTCCCAAGCGGCGCACTGTAGCAGTGCACCACCGGGCCGGCCCTATTATTTATTTTTTTAAAATTTTTATTTTTTAAGTTTCTATTAGCATATTCATTGTTACATATTGTATTTTTTTATTGGTTATGAATGTTCATGAGATACAAGGCTGATTGTCCCCCCTTGTGCCCTAGATGTGATGGCCAGATCCATACTGGCAGCATGCCCATTACCACGAATTGTGATTGTACCCCATGTCCCCCATCCAATTATCCCCAACCTCCCTCCCCCTCCCCCCTTTCCTCCACTCCACTTTGTAGCCCTGGGTGTGCTCTCTCACTTTGCTAGTCCAACACACCACTGTGGTCTTTCTTTCCTTCCTTCTTTCTCTCTTAGCTCCCACATATAAGTATATGTGGTATTTATCCCTCTATGCTTTTCTTATTTCACTCAACATCATGGATGAGTTCTCCAAGCTCATCCATGTTGTTGCAAATGGGAGAATTTCATGCTTTTTTATGGCAGACTAGTATTCCATGGTGTATATATACCACATTTTCCTTATCCAGTCGTCCATCGATGGAAATTTAGGTTGTTTCCATATCTTGGCTATTGTAAACAGAGCTGCGATGAACATGGGAGTGCAGGTATCCCTTTGACATGATGATTTCCATTCCTCTGGGTATATACCCAGAGGTGGGATTGCTGAGTAATAGAAGAAGCATCTGGTTTACAATAATAGGGGAGGACTTGATCACAGCTGTCTCAGTACTGGACAGATCATCTAGGCAACAAACCAACAGAGGAACAATAGAAAGAATATTCTTTATGCCCCTTATCCAATCTCTCCCCTTCCCCCCCCCCAATTCCCATAGACTTGTTCTCTCCATCTGATAGATTAACTGTTCCTCTGTCTGGATACACTGCGGTTTATTTATCATCTCACATACTAAAGGACATTTTGGTTGCTTACAAGTTTTGGTGATTATGAATAAAGCAGCTATAAACATTCTTATACAGATTTTTGTGTGGACATTAGTTTTCAACTGCTTTGGGTAAATACCAAGGAGTGTGATTGCTGGATCATTTGGTAAGAGTATGCTTAGTTTTGTAAGAAACTGACAAATAGTCTTCCAAGGTGGGTGTATCATTGCATTCCCACCAGCAATTACCGAGAGGTCCTGTTGCTCCATGTCCTCATTCACATTCACAGTTGTCCATGTTTTGGACTTTGGCCATCCTAATAGGTGTGTAATGGTATCTAGTTGTTTTAATTTGCAATTCCCTAGTGTGACATATGATGTTGGGTATCTTTTCATGTATTTATTGTCCATCTTCATATCTTACTTGGTGAGGTGTCTGTTCAGGTCTTTTGCTCATTTTTAAATCAGGTAGTTTTCTTATTGTTGGGTTTTAAGAGTTCTTCGTATATTTTTAATTATAGTTATTTATCAGATATGTCTTTTGCAAATATTTTCTCCAGTGTGTGGCTTGTCTTCTCATTCTCCTAAAAGTATCTTTCACAGAGTAGAAGTTCTTAATTTTAATGGAATACAGCTTAACAATTATTTCTTTCATTGATTGTGGCTTTGGTGTTGTATCTAAAAAGTCATCACCATACCCAAGTCATCTAGATTTTCTCCTATGTTATTTCCTAGGAGTTTTATAGTTTCTATTTTTAGGTCTATGATCCATTTTGAATTAATTCTGTGAAGTGTGCAGGGACTGTCTAGATTATTTTTTTTGCATGTGGGTGTCCAGTTGTTCCAGCATTATTTATTGAAAAGACTATCTATACTATTTTCTCTATACACAGTCATGTCATCTGTGAACAAACACAGTTTTATTTCTTCCTTCCCCATCTTTATTTTCTCCTTTGTCAAACATCACTTGACTATATGTGGATCTATTTCTGGGCTCTCTATTCTGTCCCACTCATCTATTTGTCTGTTCTTATACCAGTATCACACTGTCTTGATTACTGTAGCTTTATATTAAGTCTTGAAGTGAGTAGTGTCAGTCCTTTGTTCTTCCCCTTCAATACAGTGTTGACTATTTCAGGTCTTTTGCCTCTCCACATAAACTTTAGAATCATTTCTCAATATCCACAGAATAACTTGCTAGGATTTTGTTTGAAATTGCTTTGAATCTATAAATAAAGTTGGAAGAACTGACATCTTGACAATATTGAGTCTTCCTATCCACAAACATGGACTATCTCTCTATTTATTCAGTTCTTCTTTGATTTCTTTAATCAGTTTTATAGTTTTCCTCATATAGGCCTTGTGCGTATTTTGTTAGATTTATACCTGAATATTTCATTTTTGGAGATGCTTAATGAAAATGGTATTGTATTTAAGTTTTAAATTCCACTTGTTCATTGCTGATGTATAGAAAAGTGATTAACTTTTGTTTATTAGCCTGTATCCTGCAACCTTGTTATAATTAATCAGTTTCAGAATTTTTTTTTTGGTTGGTTCTTTTGGATTTTCTCTATACACAGTCATGTCATCTGTGAACAAACACAGTTTTATTTCTTCCTTCCCCATCTTTATTTTTATTTTATTTTTTTCATGTTTTAATGCATTAGCTAGAACTTCCAAAATGATATTGAAAAGGTGTGGTGAGAGGGGACATCTTTGCCACGTTTCTTATCTTAGCAGGATATATTTACACAGGAGCTAATCTTGAAGAAATCTCAGAAAACTGATTTCTGAAAAGGGCACACTTTAGGGCTCAATATTTAGAGATATGTCTTCCCTTGCATTTAAGAAAAATAAAGTTAAAATAGTTAATAATATGCATTAGCATGGATAGAAAGCTTATATATCATGCTTTGGATTTTGGCTTGCTCTTCAATTTTCCAATAATTTAAATGATTTTCTGAGCACCCAAGACTTAGTATTAAACAATAAAAATACTTCATTTACATAACTATTTATTGTAAATGGTGTTTGATTACGATACTGTGTTGTTTGTTTGAGCATAGCGTCATTCCATTTTGAAGTATAGTGATCAAGGGAAATGTGCTAGCTGATCTTATTTTTTAAAATTCAGATTAAATTTATTTCTATCAACCCCTACATTCTAAATCTTGATTACAGTAGATATGGACCATTGATGGTAGAATTCAAAAGAGAAATCAGTTAAACTGAATTTCATACTAATTCATTGTAGATTCTGAAAAATATCTCTGAGATTTTAGGTACCATGTACAGTATATACATTACAGCTGAGGTAAAAAAAAAAAAAATACATGCCAGTACCTTTATTAAAGTTTGGTTTGTCAGTACAAGACATTTTGTTTTGGTGAAGTATGGGTATTTTTCCTAATTGTAATTATCTTAGTCTTATTAGTTTATCAAATCGGTTTCCGAATTACTAATAAAAGTTTATAATCTTTGGCTATGAGATTGTCTACCACTCTTTCTTTCCACCCCTACATTTTAGATCTTGATTACAGTAGATATGGACCATTGATGGCAGGATTCAAATGAGAAGTCAGTTAAATATAGCGGCAAATGTGTAATTTTTTTTTTTTACCTTATTTGAGTAAATAAAGCTGGAGTTGACTGGCCAAGGATCATTATGAACATTGTCACATTAGCTTCCCCCCCCCCAGATCTAGAGGTATAACTAATTAATGTCCCCTTTTCAGGGCTACTCCTGTGAAAGCTGCATGAGCCATTAGAGAGATTATTTTTTAAATCCTGTAATAAAATTCCAGAATGAGAGCTTAATGAAGGGCAATTTGTAAAATAAGACACAAAAAATCTAGGAGAGCATCATCCTCTATTATTGGCATTGTTCTAGTAAATAGCCCCAAATTGTAGTGCTCAAAGTAAAGGAGCCACTTTAGATATTTATGTTGAAATGGCAAAGGACCTCTCTAAAAATTTAAGTTATCCAAAGAGTGATCTGCTGTGATATCAATTTCATTTACTGGTCATTGTAATGTTCTGAATTTGTTCCAAATATGGCCAACTGTCCTCAGATGATGGCTGAAGGCTCCCCATTTAGATTCCATGGTCTGTTTGACAAGAGATTAAGCTTGAAGAAATGAGGCAGATGTGGTTGACTGAGCTAGGCCAATTACCTCATTTCTGGATTCCTAAAATAGTTTTCTAAAAGGTTTCCTTGCTTCTAGTCTTCCTTCTCAGTCAATTGTCACTACACTACAACTACTCTTACTACTCTACCAGATTCTAAAACATGGCTTTTGTTTTCATCATCTTGTTTTCCTGCTTTAGAGACTTCACAGATCCCCACCTCCTTTAAGTTTAAGTCCATGGTTCTCAATCTCATATTCAAGGCCCTTCATAATCCTGCCTAACCAACCATTTCTTCCATTTGTTCTTGAGTCTCAACTGTTGGAGCAGGGCAACTGGACCATAACATTGCTGGGACTAGCAGCAGAGTTTTAAGTGGAAAACCTGGAATTCAACTATCTGTATCTAGTTTCAGGACATAATGTAGAGAAAGACTATTTAAAGTCTGTGTATAGAAGACTTAAGAGAGATAGAACAGGGTGGAAGGTATGTGTCAGACTGAGAAGTTCAGGAGTTAATCGTTGAATTAAGAGTATGATAGGAGTTACTGATTATGCATTTTATGTAATTCCTAGTACCTTTTGGGGGGAATAGGTATAGCTTTTTAAAGGAGACACAATGGGCAGATCACTACCCCTTCTCAAACTCATCTCTATCCCCCACTGCATGTCCCCCCTATGCCTTGTGCTGGACAGCGGGGATGGTGTGCTCCTTTGGACTGTAGCCCTACTCTGGCCCTGATACTTCAGCTGACCTTTGTGGTGTGAGGAGGAGCCCAGTATTTTTTGTATGAACAATTCTAGTTCCCAGGGCCCAAATCCTTCCCTAGTGGAGGAGTTTAAAAGGTAGCCAAAATTGGAGGCATCGGGAACAAATATCAAGTGCTGGGGTACGGCAAGCCAGAGAGACCAGAGAAAGCATCTAGAACACTGTATAGCACAGTAGGTGCTTAATTAATAATTATTGAATAAAATGTAATGGCGAGAACAGACATTACCTGCAGATAGGTTTTATGGGCAAGATTGGGGTGGAAGTTGTTGGGAAGATGAGTTTAAGTTGTAATATATTGAGTTTGAAGTGTCTGCTGGAAATGCCCACCAAGGAGCTGGATATATGTATTTGAAGATAAGTGCTGAGGGAGAGATAGAAATTTGGAAGTCATCAGCACATAAGTGAAACTTGAAATGCAGGGAGGATGTGTGGATTAAGAGGAGAAAGAGGCTGAGCAAAAAACTGTGGGGAATTCCAACACTTAGGGACTTGATAGAGGCAGAGAGAAAAGAGGCCAGCAAAGGAATTAGGGGAAGCAGCAGATAATGGTGTACAGTAACTGAACTAGGAAAGGGTTTCAGTAGCAATGGAGCAGTCAACAGGACCAAATGCTGCAAAGAAACCAAGATAGATATAGACAGAAATGTGTCTATTGGATGTGGCCATATGAAGGTCAGTGATGGCCTCAGCAAAGATGTTTCACTAGAGTGATGAGATCTGTTCATATTGTTCTGAGATGAGCAAATAGAGGTAAGTTTGGATTACTCATTTAAGATATTTTGCTGAGAAGGAATGGAAAGCAAAAAAGGAAGTAGCTAGAAGCCTGTGCAAGGATAAGGAAGGATATTTTAAGGAAAGGAAAGACCTGAGCAGGTATATATGTAGAGGGGAAGGGATCAGGAGAGTGGGAGAAGTTGAAGGTAAAAGATCCTGGGGGAAGTGGGAGGGATTGAAATTGAGAGTACAAAAGGGCGTGGGAAAGGTAAAGCGATGGGATAGAGGGGTGGCCATTAGCCCTAAACAAGAGGAGGGGGTATCCCTTCCTCTCAGCAAAGAAAGAAAATGGATTAGTTACAGGAGAGTTTGCAGAGTGAGAGGAAATCAAGGGCTTTCACACTAAGTATCAGCTACTAGTTCAGATCCTCTTGGCTTTTTTTTTTTTAGGGGCCTTTGGCTATTGTTTCAGTCCTAGTCCCTGCTCTGGATGGGATATGATAACTTACTCGGATGCAACCAGTCAGTTTCTCATCACATGTCCACGCTGCCTCCTGCCCTAGATCTTTTCTGTTGACGCTGAGACTCAAGGCACCGTAGGACCAGCTGGGGCACTAGTGCACAGTGTATCTTGTAGATACAGAGAGTTAACCTCACCCAGTGGTGCAAACCTTTAGATAAATGAAAGACTGGAGCTAGCCATTAAATTCTCTTTCTATCCTTCTTATCGCCTGATCTGAGATGCAAGTCATGTTTATACCATCGCTCTGAAAATGGTCCTGCAAGCTCAAGTTTGATACCAACGCACCTTCATATTGACCCTTTCTCACTCCTTCATCTTCTTTTCCTTCCCTCCTGCTTTCCTGGGATTGCATCCAGGAAATAACTATTAGGCTGAACCATATGGTTTCTGCGTGTCAAAATGGTTGAACTTCAGCACTTTTTTTTTTTTTCTTTTTTTGTCTTTTTTACTGACCGGTAACGAGATTGCAACCCTCGGTGTTGTGCCCACACCGCACTCAGCCAGTGAGCGGGAACCGGTCTCCACATGGGATCTGAACCCTCGGCGGGAGCGCCACCATGCTCCCAAGCGGCGCACTCTCCAGTGAGCCACCGGGCCGGCCGGAACTTCAGCACTTTCATATGGTTCAACCAAATAGCATGTAAACCAGTGCCCTGCTTTCTGGGCAACCTAGACTAACAACACTTAATGGTATCAGTAAAGTAGGAAGTATAGGAACCTGCTTAATCTGAGCTCCTATTAACAGTCGTCATCTATTGAGCACCTGCTGGATGTCAGGCACTGTGTTAATTGTTTTATATATAATCTTATTTAGCATATAAAGTAAGTATTAGTATTCCCATTTTAGTCATGAGGGAACTGAGGTGAAAAGAGATTAAATAACTTGCTCAAGACCATGCAACTAATAAATGGTAGACCAGATTTCAAATCCAGGTCTGTCTGATTTCCAAGCCTGTGATCCTTTTACAGCACTGTGTTGTCCTGCCTAAGATGAATGAGAAGGGAATTAAACAAAGACCATTAAAACGGATTGACTAGAGGTAGTGAGGGCCCAGCTAAGGTTTAAAATCATGAATTTATAGTGGCTCAAATGCATACAGTGGTACAGTTTTCTACAGCTGTGTTCAGCCATTTGGCTATAGGATCAGAAAAGTCTGGTAACTGAATTGATTCAGCAGTGAGAGAAGATTTTGGCAGTCAAAGAGTTACAATGGAAAGAAAAGGGAGCAAGGGGGTTGAGGATGCTAGCAAGAGAGTACAGTGACTGACTATGGTGTGCACACTGGGTAGAGGGAAAGTGAGCCTGCTGGTGGGGACTGACTAACTGGGATAAAATGGAGGATTTGAGGTCAAAGAACAGACTTACTGGGGAGTGAAGAGTCAGTAAGCCTGTTGGATAGGAGTTGTTGTCAGAGTGGGATATTGGTTTGAAGGCATCAAAGGTGGAATATTTCCAAAGGAGTAGGTTGTTAAAATGGAGTGGAAGTGAAAGTCATTTGAATTGAGGAAGTCAAGGCACTGTGAGGCCATGGTGGTATATCAATCATCCTTATGGATTTGGAAATCATCCAGAATGATGGTGGGTTTAAGAGTGGATTTTGAACCAGATGTCTGAGTCCTCAATAAACACGGATGGACTAGGAGTTGGATATATGACAGGAGCAAGGAGACGTAAGATGGGATATGCAGTTCGTGTGATTTTCAAATAGAAAAGGATTGTTTTTGCATGAGTGTGAAATATTAACAGCTTAGAGTAGAGGTCTGCAAACTACCTGTGGGTCAAATCAGGTCTTGCTGCTTATTTTGTAAATAAAGTTTTGTTGGAACACAGAAAATGCACATTTCTTTACATATGTCTATAGCTACTTTCAAGCTACAAGTCAAGTAAAGTCAGGTTCTTGCAACATAGCCAGTATGTCCCACAAAGCCTAAAATATTTACTATCTGGTACTTTAAAGGAAAAGTTTGCCTACCTCTAGTTTAGTAAGTGCAATGGGGGAGTAGGGAGAATGGTAACACAGCTCTCCCCAGCACTTACCCCAGCTCAGTATGCAGGCTGTGCAAGAAACAACAGCACTGAGATGCGATATGGGGCATGGGGTTGTAGGGTAGAAAGCCAGCTTTCGATTAGTTACAGGAGATGGAGTGAGCATGGAGTGGGATGGAGTGAGATGGAGGGAAGAAGTGGCATACTTAGGAGTAGACTTTGTTTACCGTGGAATGAATTCCAGACAGTGTAGTGGAAATGTTAGGAGAGAGAGAAGCAGCAAGAAATGGGATAGAGAAGGGAGGTAGAGAGGAGTGGCACTGAGAAAATTGTTGGATTGTTGATGTTGAGCCAGAGTTTGCAATTTGGGTGGTGCCAAGAATCACAGGCGTAAAAAGGCAAGAAGGCATTTACCCAAGGTTCTCATTTGGGTTGGGCTGAACCACTTCCAGATTATCTCTAGATTAGTAAGGAATTCCAAATTCAAAAGTCAAGATGCCATGACAGAATGGATACAAAATTACAGCTAGACAGGGGGAATAAGTTCTAGGGTTCTATTGCACTGTAGGGTGATGACAGTTAACAATAATTTATTGTATAATTTCAAATAGCTGGAAGATAGGATTCTGAATGTTCCCAACACAAAGAAATGACAAATGTTTGAAGTGATGGATATGCTATTTACTCCGATTTGATCATTACACATTATATACATGTATCCAAATATGACATTTTGCACCATAAATATGAACAATTATTATATCAACTAAAATTAATAATTTTTAAAGTGGTTAAAAAATTTGAAATATTATCTCATCGATATTGTGTAGTTTTCACTGTATAGGTCTTCATATATTTTGTTAAATTTATCCCTAAGTATTTCATGTTTTTGATGTTATTGTAAATGAGTTAAGTTTATTTTAACTTTAATTTCCAATGGTTTGTTGCTACTAGATAGTAGTGCCATTGATTTTTGTCTATTGACCTTGCTAAACAAATTTATTATTTCTAGTAAGCTTCTTTTAGAATCCTTACAATTTCTAAGTGATATTATCATCTGTGAATTAAAAGTACTACTCCTTCCTTCCAAAAAAAAAAAAAAAAAAAAAAATTGCCCCGGCAGGGTGGTTTCCAGGGCAGATCCAGGCCTTTCTAATTTCCTTGTTTTGGCAGACTGAGAAAAATCTCATCTGGTAATTTTTGAATATAGAGTACAATTCTTTTTCTTTTTCCAATATTGGAATATTCATGGGTTTTACTTTCCGTCAGTACAGTTCCAAAGATTGTAAATTTTTCTTTTTGTCACCTAGCAGGAGGGTATGCATGCTGGTAACTTAGTTTGAAGGTAGTATATTTAAAAAATATATACCTAGAAGGCATCCCTAGGTCAGAGCCTTCTCCTTCTTTCTTATCTACCTTGAACAATATTCAGATCAGGGCAGGGCTTTAGGTTCAGGTAGTTGCAACATATTTAGTATGTCCCACAAAGCCTAAAATATTTACTATCTGGTACTTTAGGCCACCTTTGGCTCCTTTATTGTTGTGTCCCCAAAGCCTAAGAGTAGTAAAAGCTCAACAAATTTTTGTTGGATGAATAGATGAATAAATGAGAAAGATTTTTTTTTTCCTTAATGGAATATGGCTTTAGTAGCAATGTTGAAAGTACTGGAAAATGCCATTTAAGATGTCTCATGAGAACTAGTGCTTGCTCAAACTGAAATATATTCATATATTTATATGAAATATATATATATATATTTATATGACTAAATTAAAAATAGTGCAGAAGACCAAATACTTTAGAAATAAATATTTTAGGAAAAATTCTGATTTTGGTTGTATTAACACTGGTGGATTTTTAGGAATGTGTCATTTTTCAACACGATTTTGCATGATGTTTGAGAGGACTGAGATAGGGTAGGGGTTAGAGGGGGAGAAGGCACAAAATAAATGGTCAAGGAAAACAAACCCTAGGCTCTCTGCTACAAGACTTCCGACTCAAGCTCACAAACAGAATCATTGCCAGAGTTGGGAAAGCACATGGCAGGTTAAGCCAAAGAGTTACAAATCCGTGATGGCCATAAGAGGTATAGAAATAGAACTGAGGGTCTTATCTTGCCTTTGGCTATTTTGAGAAAGAATGTGAACATGATCATGGCCTCAAGTTGTTTATTTTGAGAGAGACCATATCAAATTTGAGCTATAGAGAGCTGGTATGGCATGGTGGTGTAGAGCCTGGGATAGCTAGCTTCAAGTGGCTCTACCACTTATTAGCTGTGTGAACAATTTATTTTATCTTCTCTAGGCCTCAGTTTCTTCATCTGTAAAATGAGGTTGATAATAGTACCTACCTTATAGGGTTGTATAAGTATTAAATTAATATCTATCTATCTATCTCACATAGAACAGCCTGTTACATAAGTACTCAATAATCATTAGCTGTTATTATTATGTTTGATATCAGGTAAAAAAGGCTTCCCTTGCTGTTTTACTGGATTAGATGTAGCTTTTTATCCAGAACCAAGTCCAATGACAAAGTGAAAGCTTTTGCTTAATATTAGCTTTGTCCACTTTGGCACTTTGAGCATATTGTGGAGGAGGATTGTGGAGAACGTGGTCTGCATATTTTTTATCCCCTTCCCCTATGAGTTTCTAGGATCACAATTCCGAAAATCTCGTAGGTGGAGCAAAAGAGAATGAGAAAGGGAAGACAAAATTGGGTTCAGAGAGTGTAGTTAGTGGCATTTTCTTTTGGTGCACTTCAAAATATTACCACAGGGTGGAGCTCTTCCCTTACTCTAGAATCAGGCAGTTTGAACTTTAACTTAAGATTTGAGCAGATGGAGGGAGAGTAATGAAAGCAACTTAAAATTGATTGCTGTTTCAACTTTAAATACCTTGCCATAGACAAATAATTCCGTGTTGAAAAATCAAAACGTCTATTTGAAGATTTTAGATTCAAATCAAGAAACATGAGAAGTTCTTTTTAAAAATCACACAATCTAAAACGACTGAGTAATAAACCATATTACATATGAATATCTAATGTGTTTGTGTGTACACACACACACACGCACACACACACACATTTCAATTTCCCAAAACCTCTTAAGGGCCTCAAATTGATGTCTGAGTGTGCTTGGTCTCTGGGGCATTGGGGAGGGCCAGGTCAGGTACCTGAAGTCATTTGCTTACATACACCAGATGTCTACCCCAGGTGTCTAACATGGCTGTAGGCCTTATATGTCAATGTGGATGATGAACCCACTTACACACTTTCTATCCAGAGCACCATGAGAGAGAAAATTTCAAATATTCTCACCCTGTTCATGACCAAAGTGCTGGATCTTCTCATTCTGTGCCTACTGAACCAAATCTACTTTCAGGGGATATTAGAGGCTGGCACAACTTGGATGTGTGGGGTTCATCTGGGCTTGATCAGGAAATTCTTAGCTGACGCAGAAGAGGGCATTATCTGGGTGGTGGGATTATGGATACTTTTTCTCATCTCTGTACCATTTTCTGTTGGCTGATCTGTGTTTTTAAAAATGTTTGCCGTGAACATATAGAACTTTTGTAATCAAAATAAAATAACTCTACTTCAATTTTGGAAGAACAAGTGAAAATAAACAAAGCTGAAGGCTGGATCAGAGGGGAACCAAAAGTGTCGCCAAAACTGAAGGGGGCTAAATACAGGTACTGACATTGGGTTATAGAGCCAATGAGGATGGTGGTGGTGGGTAATCCTGAACAATTGCTGAGAGAGAGAGGAATCCACACCCTCAGGGTGAGCAAGGCTGAGCCTTCCCAGAGTCACCTAGGTGAAAGCTCTGACAAGGCCCATGGTGTGCTTGAGGTGGACTCTACTTCTAGTCCATAGCCCCTGAATTGTGGGTGGGAGACCAGTGGGCAAGTTCCTGGTCTGGGGTTGTTAGAGTGGGTTGAGGCTAGGGAGCGGCAGGCAGGGTCTTGAGGCCAGATGTAGGTCCCTCCCTCTACCTGGAGTGCCAGGCCATTCTTAACAGGTGATATTCCATGGTGTAGGTTTACCGGAAGCATTCCTACATTCTCCATATCCTAGTATGCAGTGATGCTATACCCATAATATACACAGCCAAGATTACTGCATAGTACTCCAGAGGGGCTCTCTGGTTGGTGGTTGGTGGAGAGGAATCACTTTGGTTAAGGAGTACCTGAGAATACTCATCTGCTCAGTCCTCCCCCACTCCCCCACAAGGCCAGTTGTGAATCCTGGTAGCTATGAACAGCTATAGTTGTAGGAGAAAACCTGGAAGTTTGCTGGCGTTCTCTAGATTGGTGTGTGTGTGTGTGTGTGTGTGTGTGTGTGTGTGTGTAGAAGCACAGGTAAGTGGGCACACTCACAGTTGTACTAGCAACTTTGCCTTGGTTTTAGTCAGTTTGCCTTGAGTGAAGCTACTTGGTCCCATCTCTGCTTTTTTCCTCGCAGTGCTCTAATCCCAGGAGTAAGAAAAATTGGGCTTCTTCTATATTCCCCAGGTGTCTTATGGAAAGTGTGGAAACCTGCCTGAATTTCCCCTTCCTTTGTGTGTGTGTGTGAGAGAGAGAGAGAGAGAGACAGAGACAGAGACAGAGACAGAGACAGAGAGAGAGAGTGTCAAAGGAGCCAGGGAGAGAGAGAGAGAAAGTCAAAGGAACAGTAGAATTGATATCTGGGCCAGAAAGCCAAGGTTCAAATAATAATTATGAATGAGGCACCATGATTGATGGAATTAGAGGCAGCTATCAAAGCTCAAGTACAAATTTAGGAATCTAAAAGATTTCTCAAAAAAGACAAAAGAAGAAATTGATGGAAAAAAATTTAGGTGACCAGGAATCTAAAGAACAGAAACTACCAAATAATATTTTAAAAATCTGTCCTTGATGTTCTGCATGTTTTACTTAGTTTGATCTTTATAGCTCTGTTATATTAGTCAATTGCTTAACTTGTTTGTTTCCCTAACTACTAAAATTTCACAAGAAATGGAGCTTCATCAAATTAAAAAAAATTGACAATGATAGTATATTCATTATTTTGCTCTTCTCACTATTGAAGAGTGCCTCTGTATATCCACTGGAAAAGAAAGATGTTAGGGCCTGGACTTATTTTTCTGTTTAGATGAGAAATGTCATGTCTTTGTGTAATTGGCTTTATTTTAAAACACAGATTTTTCAAGCCAACTTTGTTTCTCTGACCTAGTTTTTCCCTCTCTTCTGTCACTTGGCTTATTTAAAATATGAAACTGGGAACCAGGCACTTGAGGCCTCATGATAACTGTGTCACTGATTTGGTATGTGATCTTGGCCAAGATGCTTAACAGATGAGGTGCAGAAAGGTTAAATGGGGTTCAAAGGACTGTAAATACTGACCTGCCTCATGAAGATAATGTTTAGGTCAGTACATTTAAAAAAAAATCCAAAACCAAACCAAAGCAAAACAAAATGAAAAATAAGCCCCTTTTTTTTTCCTACGCCATGTCCTTTTCTTACTACCTCTTCTCCTTTCTTTTCATATCTGCTGATCATGTCTGGAGTAGAGAAGGTCCCTTTTCAAAATGGCTCTCATCCCTCTTGGTCTGTGCTTTGAACACTCCAACAGCATCTTTTAGATATACTTTTGGGTTCTTGGTCTGTGTGGGAAAAAAAAACAAAACAAACAACTTGTTTTGAATAATCATATTTGGCTCATGTAGACTTAGATCAGTTACGCTGAGGGATCTAGGCCTGTCCCTGGCTCACTGTGTGCACTCAGGCCTTTCTTGAGGGGTAACAGAAGGGACAGAGTGGTAACACTAGGGACACCAACTTGCTTGAGAGAAACAACCTTGCTGGCTAGAAAGCCCAGAAGAAGAGTTGGTGCTTGAAGCCATTTGAGAAACCCTATGATTAGCATCAATATTTTCCTGACCTTACCAATCAGTATTAAATTAATTGTCTCCTATGTAGCTAATATGCCTATCATGTGTATTAGATTGAAATGATAAGAAACAATGTATTTGAACTCCCTGGAAATATAATTTCAAGACATAATCATAATACAATAAGGTTCTATAACATTTGTTTAGGGTGTCGGTGATATAGATTGTGATTCCTGCTAATGCAGTCCGTAATATTCACAATTCCAAATGGCTCTTTTCTAGTTCTAATTTATATGCACAGCTATAAACAAATCTCCTGCTAGTGGGATTATATTAGTGTCATGTCTTCTGTGTTGTTCCAAGTGTGGAAACTATTTTAAAGCTGTTCTTTAAAATAGATAAATATTTTCTAGAGTTTATTGGGATTAGATACAGTTACAAATAAGAGAAAACGCTTCTCCCAACCATCCAGTCTGGAAAACTTGACACCTTCTCCTTTGCCTTGCTCTTTGTCTCTCAGTCTTGTAGATTTCACCTTCCATGGCGGACACTGCCAGGTACCTCCCACTATTCAATATTCATTAGTACTTTTTTTTTTTTTAGTAAAAGAAACTGGATTTTTAGCTGGGTACATTGTCACTCCACTAAAAGACACTACTTCTCAGCTTTCCTTGAACATATCTACATTACTAAGTTCTGGCTTATGAGGTAAAAACGGGTGTGTAATGTGATAATTCCAGGAACTCCCCTTTAGAAGGTAGAGATCGTGCGCCTCTTCATCCTCCAGTACACTGTCTGGAACATCGATGTAAGGGCTGTGATACCACCATTCATTCTGAACCACAAAGATGTACATGTTAGGAATGGCAGAGTATACACCCACAAGAGTCTGGGTCCATGAAGATTTCATGGTGCTGCTATACTGGTCTGGTCTGGACTAC
The DNA here is from genome assembly GCF_000696425.1 of Galeopterus variegatus. NCBI lineage: Eukaryota > Metazoa > Chordata > Mammalia > Dermoptera > Cynocephalidae > Galeopterus > Galeopterus variegatus. The sequence continues at coordinate 556,058 of NW_007726603.1, forward strand.
CTACTTCTGAAATTCTATCTGTTTAAGCCACTCTTGTTTTGTGGTAGGTCCCACAGAGGAAATAGTTTTGAGGGGTAAGATGAGTTTGATTTTGGGTATGTGACTGTGAAGTACTGGCAAGTCACCTAGGTACAGATGTAGAAGAGTCAAAACTATGGAGAGATGGCAGGGCTGAATTAACCATGCAACCTTCTCTGCTTCTGCTCCCCTGCTGTCTGGTGTTATTAAAATTCAGAAGAAATAGAGTTAGCTCCACAGAGCTTTGGGAAATGCTGACCTATACTAGACGGCCAATAGGCTTCTAACTGGTCTTTCCACTGCCAGTCCTTGCCTTTCAAAACTACTTTATACATTGTTGCCAAGGTAACTTCTATAAAACATTTTGATCGGTGCCTACTGACTGAAGTCTGACTTTCTTATGATGAAATTCAAGGCCCTCCAAAATCTGGTCTGAATCTATTTTTCCAGTTTGGTTTTCACTGTGTCTTCTCCTGTGCCCCATGCTTTAGTCAGACTGATATACTCTCTCTGTCCTATTTATGCTCCATGATTTTCTCTTTTATGCTTTTGAACATACTCAGGATCATCGCCAGCCCGTATGGGTTCTTGGTGCAAAGTAGAAAAAGGCGTCTCTTTCACAAAACACTTTCCTTCCATTTGTCAGAAAATTGTAACATACTGATTGTTACAAAATGGCATTCTCCTGCCATCTACTAGAAAATTATTATAATAAATATACAAATCACCCATCTTTGGAATAACAAAAAAGTTATTAAAATATGAAAAAATTTAAATAATCTAGATGTCAACAGTGTGAACTGTGTCCCCTTAAATGTGGCACACAAACCGAAGAACCATGAGTGGAGCCCTGCTCAAACTGTTCCCTCCACCTGAAACGCCCACCCATCATCATCTTCGTGTGTCCAAGTATTACTTGAATGCCACTTTCACAAAACTTTTCCTGATTCTTCAAGGTGAAAATAAATCTCTTACCCTGAAAACCCAGTATAGTTTATCTGCACCTCCCTTAGGGTATTTACCACTTTTTAATAGTATTCTGTTTATTTATGTGCATGTGTTATCACTCTACTAGACTAACTGCTCTTTGAGGGCAGGATGAATTTACAATTTACTTTTGTAGTTTTGCAATACTTGAAGACTATAATTCTTAGTGTTATCATATGTCTCAACTTGTCCAGGACAATCTGGGTTTATGCCTGTTGCTCTGACATAAGAATTAATAGTGCCACTTTTCATGCTCCAAATGCCCCAGTTCGAAAGATAAATTGTTTACTCACTCTACTTATACAGTATGCATTCAGTAAATAATTGATTAATGAATACACCAATGAATAAGAGGGACTGGGTAGCTATCCACATAGAGAAGGTAACTGGATATGTAAAATTACTACCTAACGGAGCTGCCCCAAATTCAACTCACAGCAACAAAAAGTTATTACTTCCTCAAAAGAAAAGGTATTCATCAAAAGAGAGAGTACAGAAAATATGAGGGCCAAGGATGGACCTATGGGCATTCTTACATTTCAGGAACAGACAGAGGAAGAAGAGCCAACAAAGGAGGCAAACTGAAAGTAGTTAATGAGGTAGGAGAGAAACCAGGGTAATTTCAGGAAAACCAGGGAGAGAGTTTTAAGAGGAATGAGGTTGTCAACATTGGAAAAAGCTACAGCAAAGTCAAGCAGGGTGAATTCTAAGAAAAAGCCATTGAAGCTGCCAATTATTAGGTCATTGCTGACTTTCAAGACAGCAGTTTGAACAGAGTGGAGGGTGGAAGCTAGGTTGCAAGGGGTTAGGGAGTGAGTTAATGCTGAGAAAGGAGTCAGGGAGAAGTTTGGCTTGTGGAAGGAAGGTGAGAAATAGAGTGGTAACTCGGGTCAAAGTGAGGGGACCCCTGAATACAGACCATGGGGAAGGAGCCACTAAAAATAGCTGATGGAACAACTTTTCTCTCAGGAGTGTAGAGGAAATGGGATCAAATGTCCAAGCAGAGGACATAGCCTCATCAGGGAAAAAGAGACACAGTGCTTTCTTTGAGACAGAAGGGCTGTGGTAGACTACAGGCAAAAGTGCCACGTGTTATGCTGTTTGCAGGAGGAAGGGGAACGAGGGAACCTACATGCCTACAGTCTTTGCAGTGAAGTAGGTGGTGAGGTCATCTGCGAGAAGAGGGACAGCTGGGGTAGGACTGGGGGCTTGAGAGCAGTGGAAACAGTTTGGATTTAGAACAACTGTTCTAAGAAATTCCCGAGGGAGTCAACAAGAAGCCTGCCAAGCTGCAGTTCAAGCCCAGCTGAGGTTTAACTTCCCATAACGAATGAGATAGTTATTTCCACAGCATCCATATAAAATGTATTTCTCAAGCTTATTACCAAAATATGTTTTTCTTCCACCAGGAAGAGAATAAAGGAAAACACACTGGCAATTTATAATATGGCAGGGAATTATCAGCATTTAGTCTTCCCCGAAATACTGTTGTTGCTCAGTCATCCAGAAGCCTTATTGCATCCTTACTGAAAATAAATGCTTCATACAGGTTGTTTGTGGGAGGTTAATAACATAGACCTAAAGCCAAGGATCTTCTGTTTTCAGAGCTACTCAGGGACAGACCTTGAGTTACTATGTCCAGTTCAGAGCAAAGGCAAACACTGACATTTCTGTGAGACAGAACATAAAGTTGCAAATAGCCTCTGTGAAAAAACCTGATTTAACCAGGCGAAACCTTTAAGCTTACAAGCGGCCTGTTAAATCCACCAAAGACCAAATGTCAGGCATTGCCCTTTAAAGCCCAAGTAAATGACTACAGTGCTGGTAGCTTACGATGAGAAAAGTTAAACATCTCACACATATACACACACACATACACAAACACACACAGGTAATCTCCCCAAATGTCATTTAGTCATATATTCATAATTATTACAGTGTTCTATAAGGAGGATAACATTTGAAGACAACTGTTTGGCCAAAGTGTTAGATGTTATTTTCCTGAAAACAGAATTTGCTTCCTCTGTTTCAGTGGGGAATCAGGGTGGCATTGGTCCAGCAGCACAGCTGCCCGAGTGCATAAACAAGTGACTCCAATTCTTTTTTAGCCACCTCTCTAAGCAAAGTGCAGGATCTACACATATGCACTTGATTAAGAATATTTTCATTTGTTTGCGTTGCTAGACTCTTCCAATGGCACATATTTGAGAGGTGAGCAGTAAAACAGATAGAATATAAGTTTTAAGACATACACGCATAAGGCACCATAAGTGATTTCACTTAGATGTCTCTAAATTACTCAGTTTCCCTCTTTTGTTCATTCAATGAAAGTGTTGTTTATTAAGCACCACCTGCATTAAACTACGAGTACTTATTTCTTTTAGAAATAATTAACTTGTGGTTTATGTACCATTTTCTTTAACCTCATCAACTGCACCATTTCAGGGGTATTATAGAGAGAGGGAAAAATGTGCACCATTTGGGAACAGCCTTTCTTCATCTCAAGGAGGAATATGACTCGCTCACTTCATCCTGAAAGTTTCCTTCATTAACTCTGCCATGTAATTCTAATCGGCAGCTGGGGGGAATGAGAGAGGTATAGGAAAGGGATCACTCTTCCCTCCTAGAGAGCCCCAAAACCTATTTGCTTCAATAATAGGAATTATTATTATCGTTGTTACCAAGCATGTATTAAATGCCATTACTGTACGAAGGATGGTGCTGAATGTTCTTTCTATGTTATTTCATTTAATCTTCACAACAGCCCTGCGGTATAGTTAATAAGAAACCTGAAGATCAGGGAGATTAAATAATTTCCCCTAATATCGCACAGCCAGAAAACAAATGGAAGAGTCAGGATTTGAATCTAGGCTTTCTTTTTGTTTTTAATTTTTTTATTTTTACATTTACTTGTACATATTTGTGGGGTACAGAGTGTTGTTTCAATACATGCATATAATGCACAATGTGAATCTAGGTTTTCTGATTGCTGTCCTTCACCAATAGTCTCAGTGGCCAATTGAATAAACACATTTTAAAGTTTTTGTATTCCAAAATTAGAATCATCGCTAAAAGCATATCTTTCTACTTCATGAAAGGCTATTGAGCAAGTGTATAACTTCTTTCTACAATGAATACTCATTTTTCCTGAGTATGGCTAGCTCTCTTCATTCTGCAAATTTTTAATTCACTGACAAATTTGCTTCTCCTTAACTATTACTTGTTCATCTCTGAGTTCCCATAGAGGTATAAAAGGACAAGTGTACAGTCTAAAAATATTGAGGCAGTTTCCACAAATGGCTGCTAAATTCCAGAAGAGCTCTGATTTAACCAGCTAGTAATTATAGACTTAGCTATGCCGTGGGCCCAATCATAGCCGCTGAAACAGAATTTCCTACCACATAAGCCTGATCAAAGATAATTAGAGGCAAGCACAGGTGGCAAGTCTGTACCCTGGGAGAAGAATTATAGCTAGTTTCTGCCATACAGTACTTGGGAAAATTCCAGGCTGGGTCTCAGTTCTCTTTTCTAACGTCTGGCTGCTGCCTGCCCCCACCTTACTTTTTAAATTTTAGTTTTGCCATTATCTATGCAGTGGAGGATACTACACCTGAGTGGGTTAGGGTAAGCCAGAGGCAAAGACTGAGGGGATATATGACACATTTCCCCATCAGCTTGCTGTGTTCTCCCAGTGGCCCACTAAGTGGCCCCGGTACTCTGCGTTGTGTCTGGCCATTGGTCCTGTTATTGAGACAGGATGTATTGACGCGATTGTTCATGATGTGCTCCTGCTGAATGGTATTTGCTCATGCAGGCTATTAAGCTGTGAGATATCTGCAGCCATTTTGTAACTCCACATCCTAATAGGTGTCCGCTGGCATGTGGACCAAATTGCAGTCCTATTTAAGAAAAAACTTTGCTGAAGGCATGAACTTTAATACCAATTCCGTGAATTCTCTGGGCTTACATGTGATTGGCATGCATAGACCTCAAAGAGATGTAAGACCAAGAATAACAAACCAGGATAGTTTCTAGAATCATATTATTACCTACGATTTGTAGAAAATTAACAAATGTGGAGCCAAGATATATAAACAAAGGGCAGCTTGGGAAGACTTTCCATGGAAACAAATATTCATACTTCTGAAGCATACATCTGGTCCTCAAACTACTGAAACACAGAGCACAGGTACTCTAAATCTTTTCCATCTGATTTCCCATTCACCCACTAATGATTGTTTTATTTTTCTCCATTGTAATGCGTTAGAAGAAAAGAATAACCATATTTCAACTCTATCACTTACTACCTATTTTACGCTAATTTATACTGACAAAAAAAAAAAAACACCTCAAGCAAAATGCAAAGACTAAAAGGGCTACTTCAAGTCTAATAATCACAATTACTTTGAAACTGAGAAGTGTCTGAATTTACATCCTCACAAATACCTAGACAAAACAAATATGGGAGTTAAGTGTATGCATCTTAATTACAATTCAGTGTTCACAATCAAAGGAAACGTTAGCAGTTCAATTCAAGTGTTTACTCCTGTACACATAATAGAGAATACAAACATATGTGCTTGAAAATGAACGTGAGAGGAAAATACATTTTTTCTTTCATTGATTTATGTACTTGAGTGAAGAATTGCTATTTGATATGTGTACATCAATTACACTTATTTTGCAAAAGGCAATGTTCACCCAAAAAACTCATTTAGTTCTGGTTGCTCCTTTTTAAAATTAATTACTTTTTACTATACCTTGTTCAGTCCAACTATTTGCTTCTATTTCTAGATAAGAGCAATACTTAATTGTTGAAAAGATAGACTATTTTATTAAAAAATTGAGCTTAAATAATGTTATAAAAGTCCTTCATTTCAGATAATTTGGTTATGCTTTTCATGCATTTTATTCCCTGAATTATAATCCTTTTTTGATATCTTTACATTTTTTACTTTTATTATTGGAATATTAAAACATGTACAAAAGAAAATGATTCGGGCCGACCCGGTGGCGCACTGTTGTAGTGCGCCGCTTGGGAAGCGCGGCGGCGCTCCCGCCAACGGTTCGGATCCCACATACAGACCGGTTCCCGCTCACTGGCTGAGCGAGG
>NW_007726603.1:562487-577762 GCF_000696425.1 Galeopterus variegatus
CACTGAGGGTTGCGGTCCCGTTGCTGGTCCCGGTCCGGTGCGGGGGCGACACTGAGGGTTGCGATCCGTTGCCGGACATGGAAAAAGACAAAAAAAAGGAAAAAAAAAAAAAGAAAATGATTCAAAGCAGATGATTATTGTAAATGGGCTTACTTTCTTGAATTTCTTTCTGTTAGTTCATTATTGGAGAATATAAATGGAACTGATTTGGGGGCATTAATTTTGTATCCTGCAACATTACTGAAATTATTAACCAGTTCTAAGAGTTTTTTGATAGTCTTTACGTTTTTCAACATGTAGGATCATGTCACCTGCCAATATGGCCAGTTTGACTTTGTCTTTTCCAATCTGGATGCCTTTTATTTCTTTCTCTCGCCCAATTTCTCTGGCTAGTACCTCCAGGACTATGTTAAATAGGAGTGGTGAGAGAGGGCATTCTTGTCTTGTTCCTGTTCAGGATGATATTGATGGTGGGTTTGTCATATATGGCTTTTATCGTGTTGAGATACTTTCCTTCTGTACCTAATTTGCTGAGAGCCTTTATTATGGAGCAATGATGAATTTTGTCAGATGCTTTTTCTGCATCTATCGAGATAATGGTATGGTTTTTGTCCTTAATTTTATTGATGTGATGTATCACATTTATTGTCTTGCATATGTTGAACCATCCTTGCATCCCTGGGATGAATCCCACTTGATCATGGTGTATAATTTTTTTGATGTGTTGCTACATTCTGATTGCTAGCATTTTATTGAAGATTTTTGCATCTATGTTCATCAGAGGTATTGGTCTGTAGTTTTCTTTTTTTGTTGTATCTTTGTCTGGTTTTGGTATTAAGATGATGCTGGTCTCAGAGAATGAATTTGGGAGAGTGGCCTCTGTTTCAATCTTTTGGGATAGTTTGAAGAGAATTGGTATTAATTCCTCTTGAAAGGTTTGGTAGAATTCAGCAAGAAAGCCATCTGGTCTTGGGCTTTTCTTTGTTGGGAGATTGCTGATTACTGCTTCAATCTTGTTGCTTGTTATTGGTCTGTTCTGAGTTTCTATTTCTTCTTGGTCCAGTCTTGTAGTTTGTATGTGTCCAGAAATTTATCTATTTCCCCCAGGTTTTTAAATTTGTTGGTGTATAGTTGTTTATGATTGTCTCTAATGATTTTTTTGTATTTCTGTGGAATCAGTTGTAATGTCGCCTTTATCTCGAGGAGATATTAACACTCCCATGTTTATTTCAGCATTACTCACATTAGTTAAGAGGTGGAAGCAAACTCAGTGTCCATAAAAATTGAATGGATAAAGAAAATATGGTATATGCATACAATGGAATATTATTCAGCCTTATAAGAGGAGGAAATTCTGTCACATACCACAACTTGGATGAACCTTGAGGGCATTATGCTAAGTGGAATAAGCCAATCACAAAGAGATGAATACTGCATGATGCAACTCATATGAGGTAGTTAAACTCATAGAAACAGAATAGTAGAATGGTGGTTTCCAGGAGTTGATGAGAAGAGGAGACGGGTACAGGGTTTCAGTTTTGCAAGATGAAAAAGTTCTAGAGATCTATTATGCAGCAGTATGAATATACTTAACACTACTGAACTGTACATTTAAAAATGGTTATAAATGTACAAACTTTATAAAATGGTTAATATGATAAATTTATTTTTATTGTATCTATTTAAGGTGTATAACATGATGTTTTTATAAACATATATAGAGAGAGTGAAATAATTACTACAGTCAAGCACATTAACATATCTATCTCCTTACAGTTACCTTTTTTTTTGTGTGTGGTAAAAGCACCTTATTCTCACTATTCTTGCTACTCTCAGCAAATTTCCTATTTGCAATACAATATTATTAACTATAGTCATCAAGCCGTACATTAGATCTCTAGATTTATTCATCCTATGTAATTGCAAATTTGTACCCTTTGACCTACATATCCCTGTCCCCACCACCCTCCCAGTTCTATTTTCTGTTTCTATGTATTTCAGTTTTTTTAGATTCCACATATAAGTGAGATAATCCAGTATTTGTTTTTTCTGTGTCCAGCTTATTTCACTTAGAATAATGTCCTCCAGGTTCATCCATGGTGTTGCAAATGGCAGGAACTCCTTCTTTTTAAAGGCTGAATAATATTCCATGGCATATGTACACCATCATTTCTTTATCCATTCATCTGTTGACAGACACTTTGCTTGTTTCCAATTATTGGCTATTGTGAATAGTACTGCAATGAACATGGGAGTGTAGATATCTTTATGAGATGCTGACTTCCTTTCCTTTGGGTATATACCCAGGAGAGGCAATGCTGGGTCATATGGTAATTCTATTTTTAAATTTTAAAAAGAATTTATTAGTAGTGACTGGTTCAGAGTTGAATTTCAACCAATTTAAGAGAATACAAATGTAATCTTTTTAAATATGAGTAAGCAAAGATTGACAACTATGTTAATAAAATATTTGTGAATTGTAAAAATAAAAAAAGAAAATTTTTTTAATTGAAACATTGATTGTACATATTTGTGAGGTACAGAGTTATATTTTAATACATGTATACCATTTGTAATGATCAAATCAGGGTAGTTAGCAAATTCATTGCAAAAATCGGTCACTTCTTTGTGATGAGAATCTTGGAGCATCTCTCTTCTAGCCATTTGTGAATATACAATAAATTTTTGTTAATTATAGGTACCTAGCACTACTGTGCACCACTAGAACTTAATTTTCCTGTCTAACTGTAATTTTGTGACCATTAACCAACCTCTCCTTATCTCTCCCTTCCCTTCCCAGCCTCTAGTAATCACAATTCTACTCCTTACTTCTAAAAGTTCATTTTTTTTAGCTCCCACATATGAGTGAGAACATGCAGTATTTATCTTTCTGTGCCTGACCTATTTCACTTAACATAATGTCCTCCAGGCTTATTCATGTTGCTGCAAATGACAGGATTTTATTCTGTTTATGGCCGAATGGTATTCTGTTGTGTATAAATACCACATTTTCTTTATCCATTCATCTGTTGATGGACACTTAGGTTGATTCCATATCTCAGCTATTGTAAATATTGCTGCAATAAACATGAGAGATATCTCTTTGACATACTGATTTCTTTTCCTTTGGATATATGCCCAGTAGGGGGATTGCTGAATCATATGGTAGTTCTAATAGTCTAGATTTTAACATACTCCTTTTTAGAATTTGATAGATTAAATATTACAAATAATCAATGCATAGTACTGTAGTAATCCAGTTAGTAAACTCAGTAAAATTTTGTCTTCTACAAAGAATATGTATTACTTTCTAGTACTCATTAAATACTTATAAAATAACCAAATATTGAATTATAATGAAAATGCTAATAAATTCCAAAAAGTAATTATTTTACAAACTACCTGCTCCAATAATAAATCAGTCAGATTAAACTAAAGAGTAAACTGAAGGGCTGACCCCATGGCGCTGGGAGTGCCGAGGCCGCGGGTTCGGATGCTACATAGGGATGGCTAGTGCGCTCACTGGCTGAGCGTGGTACGGGCGACACCACACCAAGGGTTGCAATCCCCTTACCGGTCACACACACACACACACACACACACACACACACACACACACACACACACACACAAAGAGTAAACTGAAAATGATTTCTAGACCTAGGAAAATATCTAAACTCAAATCACAAATTATTTAGGTAGAAATAATAAAGGAAAACGTATGCAAAAAAGATAAGAATGTTCCAAAAGAAAAATTGGTAACTTTAAATGTTGGTATTACTAAAAAAATCAACTATTCAATTAAGAAAGTCTTTGCATTGTTTCACTAATTACAGTGAGCATTTGTTATATCGTAAGTAAAGAGTAGTTCACAAAGATTTTGTTAAAAAAAGACAGGAGGAGGAAATTATCAGCAGTGTCAAGTGTAATAATTATGACAAGGACAAAAATGTGTCCATTCAGGTGTCTTTAATGTTCACTGGGATTTTTGTAGAATCAGTTTCCAGAATAGGACAGGGCAAAAGAGAAGGCAAAGTAAATTTTTGAAGTAACTGGAAGATGATTTTTTTGAAAACCCTGGATAAAAAGGGTAAGGGGGAAGAAGTCCATAGCGAAAGAGTAGGAGGGGGTAGCCCAAGATCAAGGTTATATTTTTACCTGTTTGTTTTTAGGGTGGGCCTCTTGTGTCATTACTACTACAAAACAAGTTTCTGCCATTAGCTTAATTCATTATCATTGTTAGTTCAGCTTGTATTTTCTAAGTCTGACTGAATCTACAAATCAAACATGAGGCTGTAAAAGGAGTCTTCCTTGCCCACATGATGTCAAGTTTTTAAGAAATACTGGACTGATCTATCATCCACTTTATAAATACACATAGAGACATACAGAGTCAGCCTATATGTTAAAGAAATTAAAAAAAATAAAAAACTTAAGACTAGAATTGGCTATGCTAGTAGAAACTGATACAAATACACCAATGGGTTAACAGTTATCAATAAGGTAATAAGCAATTAAGCTTCTAAATTCTTAGAGGTATGGCATATATTAAAGTCTCTGATTTTTTTAAATCAGAAAGTAAGACATGCATATATCTGCAAAGAACCATCATAAAAAGTTACAAAATAGTTGGCTCCATGACAAATGCTTAGAAGTCTATTCTTTGTTAATTGTAACAGAAAAACATAAGCAGATGTCAGGGGAGATTCTTATTAGATAAGAGAAAAATTATTTTTGAAACTTTTAAAAAACTTTAAAGGCCTTTTCATATCAATTCTTCAATAAAAGGTGTACCATTTAGCATATTTTCATAATCAAAATTTTCCTATTACTTGAGTTTATTTTCTGTTACAGTGTGAAAAAAATATTTTCCCCGGTATCTTAAGTTTATAAAGTTTATATTCTAGCTGCCTAGTGCAAAATTCTTTTATAAGAATGACAAAATTCCTTAAAAAATATGGGTTTTGTGACAAATCCAGATTTTAAAATAATTTTGTGCTTTGTCTCAATTTGTAGCTCTAGCTTCACTGGTTCTCATCTATCTCTGCTTATTTACAACGTAAACAGAAACATCTGAGCACCGATTAATATATTAATATATAAATATGAGTGTTTGGCTATTAGAGTGTGTGTTAGTCTATTTTGTGTTGCTATAGCAGAATACCTGAGACTGGGTAATTTATAAAAAAATAAAAAGAGGAGGTTTATTTTGTTCATAATTCAGGTGGCCTGGATAGTTCAAGATTGGCAGCTGCATCTGGTGAGAACCTCAGACTGCTTTCCCTCATGGTGGAAAACAGAAGGGGAGTGGGCATATGCAAAGAGATTACATGGCAAGAGAGGAAGCAAGAGAGAAAAACAAGGAAGCTAGACTATTTTTAACAACTCACTCAGACCCATGGGAGGGCATTAATGTATTCACAAGGGTTCACCCCTGTATTAATCCATTTTGTGTTGCTATAACAGAAATACCTGAAACTGGGTAATTTATAAGAACAGAGGCTTCTTTGACTTATGATTCCGGGACAGCTGCATCTGGTACAGGCCTCAGGCTGCTTCTACTCATGGTGGAAAGGAGCAGGGAACCGGCAGCAGGTACAAACAGATCACATGGCGAGAGGAAGCAAGAGAGAGAGAGGAGGTTCCAAGGTCTTTTAAACAACAAGCTCTCAAGGGAGCTAATAGGGTGAGAACTCACTCATTAATCCCCCCACCTAGGGAGAGCATTAATCCATTCATGAAGGATCTGCCCCCATGGCTCAATCAGTTTCCAACACTGCCACATTGGTGATCAAATTTCCACATGAGTTTTGCAGGGGACAACACATCCAAACTCCATCATTCCACCCCTGGCCCCCCAAAACTCATGTCCATCTCACATACAAAATACAATTATTCCATACCAGCGGTCCCAGAGTCTTAGCTTATTCTGGCACCAACTTAAAAGTCCTAACTCCAAAGTCTCATCTGAGACCAAAAGCAAAAGTCCTTCCAGCTGTGAACCTGTAAAAATCAAAAACAAATTTATCTACTGCCAAGATACAATGGTGGAACAGACATTGGGTATACATTCCCATTCCAAAAGGGAGGAATAGACCAGAGGAAAGGAGAAACAGTTCCCAAACAAGTCCAAAACCCAGCAGGACAGACATCAAGTCTTAAAGCTCCCAAATAAGCTTCTTGGACTCCAACTCCTTCATCCTGGGCACAATCCCCAAAGCATCAGGCAGCTTCACTCCCACAGCTCTGCCAGGTGCAGCCTGTGGCTTTTCCAGGCCTGTGTTGCATATTACCAGTGGCCTTACAGATCTGAGGTCCTGGCGGCAGCCCCACTCCATTAGCTCTACTAGACATTTCCCTGGTGGGGGCTTTCTGTGGGGGCTCCAACCCCACTTTTCTGCTCGGCATTGCTCTAGTAGATGGCCTCTGTGGTGGCTCTACCCCTGTGGCAGATCTCTGCCTGGGCCCCCAGGCTTTTCCATACATCCTCTGGAATCTGGGTGGAGACTGCCACACCTCCACTGCTCTCATGTCCTGCTGGCCTGCAGACTTAAAACAATGTGGACACCACCGAGGTTTCAGGCTTCTACTCTCCAGAGCTGCTGTTTGAACCACACTTGGGGCTGCTCCAGCAGAGCAGCTGGGATGCAGGGAGCTGGTTCCCAAGGTCAGCTGCACCCCAGGTCTGTCCTCCAGGACAACTTAGTCCTTCTAGGCTTCAGGGTCTGTGATGGATGGGGAACCCTTCCAGACTTCTCAAATACCTTTAGGGCTTTTTTCTCATTGTCCTGGTTATTAACATCTGGCTGCCTCATCACCAAATGAATGTCTTTACCAAACAGTTTATCCACTTCACCCTTGCAGTTTTTCTCTTGCTTCCTCACTCCATGTGATCTGCTTGTATCCGCTGACTGCCTGCCACTTTGCGTCATGAGTAGAAGCAGCTTATAGCCCATGCCAGATGCAGCTGTCCTAGAATCGTAAGCCAAATAAACCTTTGTTCTTTATAAATTACCCAGTCTCAGGTATTTCTGTTATAGCAGCACAAACGGACTGAAACAACCCCCATAACCCAAACACTGCCCACTAGGTCCCACCTCCCAACACTGCCACGTTAGGGATCAAATTTCAAAATGAGTGTTGGTGAGGACAAACCACATCCAAACCATAGCATTCCACCTCTGCCCCCCCCAAACTCATTTCCTTCTCATATACAAATACAGTCATTTCATCACAATAGTCCCAAAAGTCTTAACTTGTTCCAGCATCAACTCAAAAGTCCAAAGTCCAGGTATGAGCCTGTAAAATCAAAACACATTATTTAATTCCAAAATACAATGGTTGTACAAGCATTGGGTAAACATTCCCATTCCAAAATGGAGAAATTGGTTAAAAGAAAGGGGGGACAGTTCCAAAAACCAGCAGGATAGACATTAAATCTTAAAGCTCCAGCATAGTCTTTCATTCCATGTGCTGCCTCCTGGGCACACTGGTGCAAAGGGTGGGCTTCCAAGGCCTTGGGCAGCCCCACCTTCATGGCTTTGCTGGTGCAGACCATGTGGCTACTCTCACAGGTTGGAGTTGGGTGCCTGTAGCTTTTCCAGGTGGGCATTGCATGCTGCCAAAGGCTCTACAATTCTGGAGTCCTGGCAGCAGCATTGACCTGGTGGAGACTCTTTGTGGTAGCTCTGCCCCTGCAGAGGTTTCTGCCTGGGCTTCTGGGCTTTCTGATACATCCTCTGTAATCTAGGTGGAAGCTGCCATGCCTTCACTACTCTTGCATTCTGCATACCTGCAAAATTAGCACCACATAAATGTGGACATCACCAAGACTTACTGCTTGCTCTCTCTGGAGTGGTGGCATGAGCTGCACCTGAGGCCACTTGAGCCATGGCTGCTCCAACCAGAGCAGCTGGGTTGCAGGGAGTAGTGTCCTGAGGTGGTGCAGGGAAACAGAGCCCTGGGCCAGTCTCTGCAAATCATTCTGTCCTCCTAGGCCTCTGGGTCTGTGATAGGAGGGGCAGCCTTGGGGATTTCTGAAATGCCTTCAGGGCCATTCTTCCATTGTCTTGACTATTAGCACACATCTCCCTTTTAGCAAGTGGTTGCTGGGCAGCACCACCCTTGGTTATATCTTCCAAATATACTTTTTTGCTCTTTACATGGGCAGGATGTGAATGTTACAATTTTTTATGCTCTGCTTTCCTTAATTATAAATTCCACATTTAGGTCATGTCTTTACTCCCAAATCTTACTGTATGCAGTGAAAAGTAACCACATAGCTGCCTGAGTCATTTGCTGCTTAGACATTTTTTTCTGTCAAATATTCATCAATCTTAAATTTAGCCTTCCACAAAGCCCTAGAAAATGGACACAATGCTTCTAAATTCTTTGCAATGGTATAACAAGCATGGCATTTATTCCAATTTCTAGTAAGATATTTCTCATTTCCATCTGAGACCTCATCGGCATGGTCTTTATTGCCCATATTTCTATCATGACCACTTAACCAATCACTAAGAAGTTACAAACTTGCCCTCGTCTTTTTGTCTTCTTCTGAGCCCTCACCAGCATCACCACCTTACTGCTTTGTTCAATGCAATAGATTTTCTAGCCTCTTCCTCCAAACTCTTCCAACCTCTCTCTATTACCCAGTGCTAAGGCTGCTTTCACATTTTTAGGTATCTTTACAGGCACACCCCATTCCTGGGTACCAATTTTCTGTCTTAGTCTGTTTTGTGTTGCTATAACAGAATACCAGAGACTGGGTAGTTTATAAGGGTTATAAGACATTTATCTGGCTCATGATTCTGGTTGCTGGAAAGTCCAAGACTGAGCAGCTGCATCTGGACAGGGGCTCAGGCTGCTTCTACTCATGGTGAAAATTGGGAGGGGAGTGGGTGTGTGCAAAGAGATCACATGACCAGAGAGGAAGAAAGAGAACATTCTATTTTTCCAGAGGGGCTAGTGCCCCTCCCCTGGGTTCTTAGTTTCCAGGGTTTTCTTGCCTATTTTTACTTGTTTTTTCTCCCAAATTAACTTTGTAATTATCAGTTACAGTTTTTAATAATATATATTTAACCATCTTACAGGTAACCGAATGTTAGTGTCCTTTATTAGTAAAAGGTAGTGTCCTTTATTAGTAAAAGAAGTTAAAGTTACAGCACATTTTTGGTTGAGGGGGTAAGAAAGAGTTCATTTTTAACAAATGGTTTTTATTTTTACATTGGAATCTCTGATCCATTTGGAATTTATTCTGGTTTATGGTATGAGGAATGGATCCAATTTTGTCTTCCATTTGGAAGACTGAAAAGCAAAGTAGGATATAGGAGTGAGACCTCAAACTGTTGCTGGAGATATGAGGCAACAGAATCATTGTTAAATTGTTAAATTTTATTCACAGTAGAAACAATTAGACATTCCATCCTTGTACCATCTGTTTGTTATACTACTGCTATTTATATTCTGTACTCTACTTCCATTGATAGGAAACACCACTCAGTAGGAAGCCTTGTAGAAGCCTTGTAGTCTAGTCACTTCTCAAGTTCAAACTCAATGTACATTGCGAAGGCAGGGAATGTTGATCCTAAGATTCTCCTAGTTTATCTTATTTTGGGTTTAGGATGTTGATTGTAGTTTTACTTTATGGTAATACAATAGAATCTGCTTTATGGAGATACTGATTAATAGTTATCTGTTTATTTGAACCTTTATTGGATAACTAAAACTATTTTTACAGGATAATTGTTAAGTAGAATTTCACTGACAGAAATAGGACAGGCAAAATTTGATGGAAGAGAGAGGTAAGAAAGTTCAGGGCACATGGCCTTGCCCTGGGAAGTTGCAGCTTTTCTTAACATTTTGTGCAGAATCGTCACTGTTGCTAAAAATGTAAAAAAGTATACACGCACAGAGTCGGTTCTGTCAACTAGCTGAGTCAATGATAAAATGCATATCTTGCTCATTGATTTTCACTACCCTGGCCCCCAACTTTCTGTTATATAAGGCATACCAACACATACCCCCAATATTGTGTTTGAAGCACTCACCAGAGAACTCCATCTTGAAATGACTTCTAGTCAGCTTTTGTCAAAGAATAGTTGAAGATATTTGAGGGATGACCACTAACATATTAAACATATACTCCCTCAGGTTCTCTAAATAAAGTTGGATGTAATATCTATGACTTTTATTGACAAGTAGTATAATGAATGGTTATATAAATCAATTCTGTATCTTTCAGAGAATGATTTGTTGAAAATGATTCCACCACTCATTGTTTTTTACCTAAGAACTCTAATGAGAAATGTCAACTTGAATTTAGCACAAGGAAAAAGTTTGCCTCTATAGAAGAATCAGAGTTGTTGAGGCAGCAAGAGCTATAAATAGTTTTAAAAATTTGGTTTGGCTTGGCTTGGTTGGTCTTGGCCTTCAGGATGCTTGGAAGTAAACTGAATCCTCAATCACAGTAATTATTTCATCCCTGGTTCCCAATAAATTCTCTTTTCCTATCTCTAGTAGAGTTTTGATATATGTCATATCTTTATTTTCACCATCCTTGGTACATGTATCTGTGCATTATTTCTTTTACTATAAATTGTATCAAATCATTTCAGAAGCAAGTAGAGTGTAAATAGTAAATAAATTAAAAATAGATAACTAAATAGATAAACTAGATGCTTCGTAGGGTGAAGTGATGTTTACTTAAGCATTTATCATATGTTTTTGACATTTGGATAAACTGCTACTTTTGACTTCAGCATCCCAAACTGTGGAAGGGTATTTTTATCCTTGCTCAGTTTTTATAAGTTTTTGTGTCTAGAATGGAGCAAGGACTTTTCCTTTCTTCTTTTCTTTTTTCTTCTTTGGGGCAGGGGAGGAAGTTGTTGCTTCTTTAAATTTGGACTCTTTCATTATCAACTCATCTTCAGTCATAGAAAGTTTATCTGATGCAAGACCAGTATCTTGTCAGAGGGGAGTGTTGAGTGCTGGCATTAGCAGCTTGCATCACATACCGTTCTCATGTACCAAAGAGTTACTGTTGTAACAGGTGATTTTAAGCATCAAGAAATAGGAGAGGTATGAGGCAATTGAGAGCCAGGGATGCTGATAGAAACAGTTAGCAGGTGGGAACAGACTAAAGGGAGGAGAACTGAATGCTCTAAGCGTGTATGTGTAGCAGAGTGGTCTAGGTAATGGAGTTGGGCCAGAATCACTGCCACTGAAGTAAGCAGGTAAAATCATAAAAGAGAATAAACCCTGTTCACAAAAAGGATTCCCGCCTTTCAAAGTTCCGGCTCAAAAGCAACTTCCTCCTGAGTTAAGCTTCCCTGTCTCTCCCACCGCTTCCCAAGGCAGAAATAATGTCTGCTTTGTGTGACATCGTGTAGCACATTGCTCATACTGCTTTTATGGCTCTTACTGTGTTTTACTGTATTTGTGGATGTCTGTCCTTCTCTCCTGGAACGTATATCCCTTGACAGGCATTTGTTCACCTTTATCACTTAGAGGCCCAGCTCCATTCCTGGACTGTAGAGCAGTAGCAGTTGTTTGTTGAATAATGAATGTCACGATGAGGAATAAATAGTGGAGACTGAATCCATACTGCCTACTTAGTGTTGATTGGTTTCCCACACTAATGGGCTTGACTGTTGGCCTATAAAAGAGTTAGATATCTCAAGACCACAATTTCTCCCATTCAAATTATCCCAGAACTCAGGTCCCAATAGGGTCTCAAAACCTTTTAGACTGTGTACAAAATGGAGGCCTCTTTCTTGAGGTGGCTAAAGATCACTCGATGCTTTGGAAGCTGCGATCCTTGTGTCTTGGTAGGCATAGGGTTTGGGGAAGGAATATTACATTTCAGGCCATTGTCACACTTATTTACTAAAAGGCATGCCAAGGAAAGAGTGAAATGCCCTCTTCCCCCATCTCCATATTGACCTCACTTCAGCAGCGGTGACAGCTTTTGTTTTGATTAGGCTTTGCTGAAAGCTGTATTCAGGGAGAGCCTCCTGCACTACAGAAGATGACTTTTTCTTACAATGGGACTGGTAACTTGGTTTTCCTGACTGTCATTCTCCAACTTTGCCACAAATTCTGACTCTCTCTATGTGGCCACTCTAAACCCCCTGGTTGAAGGACACAGCATTCTTTTTTATCCCCAGTGCTGCTTCACTGGAAAGGTGTGCAGTGAAGGGGTAAGGGGCTGTAGTCTTCTGAAAGGGACTTCCTCGAGAGGCAAAGAAATGTCTCCTTACATGATGTTCATCTCCAGAGTCACTGCCTCAGGAGCAATAAGGTTTTGTATTTGTCATAACATTTCTGAAGATCTTTAAAAAACCCATTTCCTCCCACTGAGCCAGCCATCTGCACCTTCATGAAGGAGACTATTGATGGTGGGTGCTCCTGGCCTCTGCCCCACCAGAGCTTCATGTCCCCAGCCCTTCAGGCATTCAGACAATCTCCTACCTCTGGCTTATCAAAATATATTTGCAGGAAAGGATCTCATATAGGCCATTTTCTTATTTGCACTAAGGTTCAACGTCATCTTTTTTTTTCCCTCCAAATGTGGGAATCAAGAAATAATTAGGGAAAGCATCACATTGTACACCTTAAACACATACAATTTTATTTGTCAATTATACCTCAATACATCTGGGAAGAAAAGAAATAATTAGGAGAAAGATTGGGAGTTAGGCGGCAATTCTCCGGGTATCTTTACCTGTCAGTTAGGCCATTGTATATTCCATCGAAGTTTCCAGTTAAATAGAAGATCTAGAAATAGGAGCCAGATTTCCTGAACACCAGTATAATGCCCTATATACCTCAAAAACTACCAAGTAAAAAATACAGCCTCCAGGGGCTAAAGATCATGTTCTCTTGCTGAGTACTGCCTCCACCCCCAGGATTGTCCTTAGAATTTAATTGATCACTGCGAGCTGGACATTGGTCCAAGATAAGCAAATGCTGGCATGCCATTGAAGGTGGGCTCACTAAGATATGTGTCCTGAAATATGAAAAGAGAGCAATGGAGCCAGGAGCCAAGGAATGTGGGCAAGCTCTAGAAGATGGAAAGGGCAAGGAACTGGATTCTCCCTTACAGCCTCCAGAAAGAATGCAGCCCTGTGGACACCTTGACTTTTTAGGACTTCTGACCTCCAGAAGTGTAAAATAATGTGTATTGTTTTAAGCTACTGAGTTCATGATGGTTTGATACAGCAACCACAGAAAATGAATACAGAACTCGTGCTTTTGGTCAGTAAGCCTTGTTGTCTCAGGTACCTACACAAAGAAAGCCTGTGGAATTACGGGGCCATCCTAAGGAAAAACAGAAAAACATGGCCGTTTGGTGGGTTTAAGCCTGACCAGTATAGATGTGTAATTCAGCCCCATCAGTTATGGTTATTTAGTTTTGCTTTCTACCTTTAAACATGATCAGAAGATTCTTTGATCATTTTTAAAAAGCAAATGAGAGAGAGAGACACACACACACACACAGAAGTCCATTTACCCAAAACTGATCCTTTGAAAATATAGTTACTGTGATATCTGGTATCCATCCACTAGATGTCAGGAGAGACAATGTCAAGGCTCCTACTGATCGCTTCAACCTTCTGCTCAGGTAGCATTCCTATGAAACTGAAAAGCAAATAATTGCAGAAACCGTATAATGAGTGGTATGTAAAATGCAGACGGGATACAATAAATATTCCAAGTGATTTGTTTTTAGAATATATGCATCAACATATACATTTAGTCTGTGTTCTCATGAGGACAAATAAAATATTGTCAGCTCTTTTAAACAGCTTATGGCAGCTCACAGAGGTGTTCTGGGCATTTCGCAGCGGCTTGTGGCTTAACCTGTACTTTTTGTACTTTCAAACAATACCTCACTTAGAAAGTTTCTCAGCAGCCTACTACAAGGGAATTTGCTTGATTGGTTTTGTATTATATCATTTTTTAGCCCTTCCCAATACATGTTTCTGGCTACTTATTGTTCATGTGAGAGAAGTCATTGCATCTTGAGTAATAGTTAACTTGCTTATTTAGAAGGTTTAAGTAATTTCCCCTAGATCTTGTCTACTCTCTGTCCTCAAACTGGCCAGCATGGTTGTGATTGACCACAGTTTCCTTTTTAAGTTGCATTTCTTTTGGTTTGCTCCTGGGGCAGAATGGGTGGGTCTGGTAGGGGAGAAGAGAAGGATTAGACTGTAATA
Organism: Galeopterus variegatus; assembly: GCF_000696425.1. Classification (NCBI taxonomy): domain Eukaryota; kingdom Metazoa; phylum Chordata; class Mammalia; order Dermoptera; family Cynocephalidae; genus Galeopterus; species Galeopterus variegatus. Next base: position 576,707 of record NW_007726603.1, read on the forward strand.
AAGATCATAAATAACAAAGGTTAAAGTCAGTGATGTTGCCAGATGACTCATTATCATGGCATTGGGGTCAAAAGGGCAGGAAAGCAATGAGAAAAAAAAAAAAAGGAAAGCACTTCTTGCTGAGTTATGTGTGTACATGTGGGGTGCGTGTATATGTGTGTGCGTGTGCATGTATGTGCTGGGTTGATTCCCGGGGAAAAATGTAGTCACAGATTCTTCCATGGCATGCCTGATCACAAATTGCCAAAGACTGCCCATTGGCTGTAGACAAAAAATTGAACCAGACCTTCTAATAAGATTATGTCTATGGCCAATACAGTGGAAAGATGAATTCTTAGTGTTACTTCTTTAATTCCTCTTACTACACCTCCATGTGATTAGTATAGTGAGATCTTTTCAGATAACATACTTATATTCCTTCTTAAGGTACAGTATAATGGCCCAAGTTTTTTCTATTTATATTCATGAGTCTTGATGAATGTTTCTTATATTTGTAGGGATATCTGGATTTTCTCCCCTCCGTACTCACGGACACTTCAGATCATCTTTGTTTAACTTTCTTAAGTCATGTATAATAGCTTAACATCCTCTTCCTATATTCCAAGGATTCAGTGACCCTGCCCTCTATCTGCAGGCTTAAACTTTCATACACTGATCAAAGTTCGTTGGGACATGGATATTTTGAGCTGTTATTCTCTCCTATATCTGCTTTTTTTTTTAGTGATCTTTTAACTTTTATCATTTTAAAATAATTTTTTAAATGTTTTATTAAAGAATTACACATATATAATTTTAAAAGTCAGTTAGTACTGTAGGCTTATAGCAGAAAGTAGCTGCCCCTCCCTCTTAATTCCCACTCCCCAGAGCAAATGCTTTCAATTTTTTTTAAAAAAAGTGTCGTATAGCATAAACTTTTCCATTTTTTTTTTTGTCTTTTTTTTTGTCTTTTTTTCGTGACCGGCAACGGATCGCAACCCTCAGTGTCACGCCTGTACCGGACCGGGACTGGCAACGGGATCGCAACCCTCGGTGTTGCGCCCGCACCTCGCTCAGCCA
>NW_007726603.1:578009-589412 GCF_000696425.1 Galeopterus variegatus
GGGATCCGAACCCTCGGCGGGAGCGCTGCTGCGCTCCCAAGCGGCGCACTGTAGCAGTGCGCCACCGGGCCAGCCCTAAACTTTTCCATTTTAATCATATGATTCAGTGACATTAGGTACATTCACACCGTTGTGCATTCAGTGACATTAGGTACATTCACACCATCATTCATCTCCAGAACTTTTTTCATCTTCCCAAATTGAAACTCTGTACCCATTAAACAATAACTTCCTCCTCCCCCATCCCCCAGTCCCTAGCAACCACCATTCTACTTTCTTTCTCTGTGAATTTGACTACTTTAGGAACCTCATAGAAGTGAAATCATACGTTATTTGTCCTTTTGTGACTGCGTTATTTCACTCAGCATAGTGATTTCAAGCTTTATCCCTGATATAGTATGTAACACTTTCAATTCGCTCCAGGAATTCCTTTTACCATTATGTTGGGAATTCTCTTTTCCTCTCTTCTGGGATGGATCCTTTGTCTCCTGGCTCACACATTCTCCTATTCCTTGTTTTATTCCCTTATTTTGATGTGGCACATCCTCTAGTATCTTTTTTCAAAGGGTGCATGCGAGGTAAATTTTTTAAGACTTTGCATGTATAACAGTATTTTTATTTTAACTTTACATTTATAAATGCTTTTTGAATAAGTAGCATGTGGACATGATGAAAAACCCAAACAGTAAAAAAAAAAACACATTTTCAAAAAAACTCAAAAAGTGAAAAGTTTTCTTCCTATTCTAACCCCAGCGATTTAATTTCCTTTCCCAGAGCAATAACTACTACCAATTTTTTGTTTATTCTCCAAAGATATTCTAAGCATTTATGCAATACAAATAATAACATACTTTATACGCTTATCTACACCCAAATTTTTTTTTTTCCTTTTCTCTTTTTTTACTGACTGGTAACGGGATCTCAACCCTCGGTGTCATGCCCGTACCGGGGACCAGCAACGGGATCGCAACCCTCAGTGTTGCGCCCACACCGCGCTCAGCCAATGAGCGGGAACCGGTCTCCACATGGGATCCGAACCTTTGGCGGGAGCGCCACCGCGCTCCCAAGCAGCGCACTCTCCAGTGCGCCACCGGACCGGCCCCAATTTTTTTCATTTAACGTTATTTGGGAGGTAGTTCATATCAGTACGTGTAGAAATGCCTGATTCAGGGGCCGGCCCAGTGGCGCACTGCTATAGTGCGCCATTTGGGAGTGCAGCGGCGCTCCCGCCAAGGGTTCGGATCCCACGTACAGACCGGCCGCTCACTGGCTGAGCGAGGTGCAGGCACAACACCGAGGGTTGCGATCCCGTTGCCGGTCCTGGTCCGGTACGGGCGCGACACTGAGGGTTGCGATCCGTTGCCGGTCATGAAAAAAGACAAAAAGAAAAAAAAAAAAAAAAAGAAATGCCTGATTCATTGTATGAATAAACCATAATTTGCTGATGGACATCTGGATAGTTTCCAACCTTTTGCTATTACAAACATTGTTCTAATGCCTATCTTTGAAAGTCTTTTTGCACATGTGGGATTATATCTGTAAGTTAAATAACTCAAAAAGAAATTGCTGGGTCAAAGGGTAGACACATTTTTAGTTTTTTTTTTTTCCTTTTTGTCTTTTTTACTGACCGGTAATGGGATCGCAACCCTTGGTGTCGCACCCATACCAGGGACCAGCAACGGGATTGCAACCCTCGGTGTCGCGCCCGCACCGCGCTCAGCCAGTGAGCGGGAACCGGTCTCCACATGGGATCCGAACCCTCAGCGGGAGCGCCACCATGCTCCCAAGCGGCGCACTCTCCAGTGCACCACCGGGCTGGCCCAACACATTTTTAGTTTTGACAGAAATTACCAAATTGTCTCTATTGAGATCAAAATAATTATTAATCACACCAGCAATGTGTGGGAGTGCCAATTTCTCCACACTTTTGCAACAGAATGTGTTATCAATATTTTTAAATCTTTATTTATTTTAATATATCATAGATTCACATATTCTAGATTTAATTTGCATTTCTCTTATAAGATTGAACATATTTCATATATTTAAGAGAAATTTGTATGTCCTTTTTTGGTAAATTATCTATACTTATCCATTGCTCAGTTTTTAATTGGGTTGTTGGTCTTAGTCTTATTGATATGTAGGGGCACTTTATATATTAAGGAGACTAGACCTTTGTGTTATGTGTTGCTATGATTTTGTTTTCTTTTTTAAACCATATTGTTTTATTACTCCCAGCAGGAGTGGCTGAATGGCATCAGGGTGTGCTGGGCTCAGGGCAGGTGTGGGCTGTGAGGGGAGATGGCTGGGAGGCTGGGAGGAAAGGATGGGTTGGGATACCAGATCCAGGGGGCCTCAGGGATGCTTGTCCGAAGGGGTAGCCTTCATAAAGGAGTCATGACAAGCCACAGCCAGGCCAGCAATAATATTAAGAAATTCTTGGAAATCTAGCTGCCCATCAGATTGAGGTCCAGTTTGTTCATCATGCAATCAAGGACTCTGGGGTCCTTCTGGTTCTTTGTGAAGGCAGCCAGTTCAATATTCATGAAGCTTTGGAACTCTGACTTGGAGAGTTTGAAGTTCCCATCCTTTCCAGCATACCTCTGGAAAACAGCAATCAGGGATTCAGTGCACTGTTCAGTCTCTGTAGGGCTGGAGATTTTTGCCATGTTGGAGTGGAGAGAGGCACCGGGGCTGTGGCGGGCACTGCACTGAGAGCTCTGGGAGCCTGTTGCTATGATTTTCCAGTTTGTCTTTTGATTTCCTAATGATGATTTTTTTGCGATACAGTATTTTTTTACATTATATAATAAAATTCATCAATATTTGCTTTTATGGCTTGGATTAGGTCTTTCACACCCTGAAATTATTTTTAAAATTCATCCATATTTTCTTTTAGTATTTTTAAGGTTCTAGTATTTTAGATTTAAGTATTTAATCCATTTGGTATAAGGCACAAAGAAGTGATTTAATTTTCTAAATATACTTTTAAATCATCATTTCTTCCTGACTATGTATATATAGCTGCTTACTGTAAAAAATTTAGAGATACCATAAAACAAAAAGAGAAATCACCTCTCATTTAATTGCCTAGAGATAACCACTGTTAACTTTTTTTTGGTATGTCCTTTTTCTTTTTTTTCCATATATATATAGATACACAGATTTTTTTCTTACAAAAATCAGGATCATATTACATAAACAGTTTAGTATCCTTCTCACTCTCTTTCTTTTAATTGAAACATAGTTGATTGTACATATCTGTGGGGTACAGAGTTGAATATCAATACCTGCGAGCAATATGTGATGCTTAAATCAGGATAATTAGTAGTGTACTCAGTATTGTACAATGCAATCATTTTTCATGGCCCTTTTCGTTTTTCAACTTAGTATTGTATCATGAGAAAATTTCTCATGTCAAATGTGGCTTATTCTTGAAATATGAGCACTTTTGTTGTCTACCTGGGTCTGTCCCATCTGCATGTATTTTGAGGCTTAGTTTGAAAGCTCTGGAGTGATAGAGATTATGTCTGTACAAATGGTTATGACTAGCGTATTATTGATATTATCGATATTATTGATAATATCATGCTTTCCCTTCCATCATTCAAATTCTTTATTAAAAGTTAAGTGAAGGTATATCTGATTTGGGACCTGTAAGAGTGAATGGGAAAAAAACAAACACCCAAGTGTGTTTCTTATATTCTTACTTAGCAGCAACTAACACAGAAGACCGACTTCTGTGACCAAATGCTTGGGGATTTTTCCCCACTAGCTAGCAAGCACTCAAGCAATTCTCCAGTGGGCACCAGTGGGGTGTTCTTCAATATAATTTGGACACAGTCTACCTGGAGATAGCATCAGAACCCACAGGTTGAGGGCTCAGTCCTAAGACTGCCCCTCACTTCAGATGTCAGTCATAAGACCAGGCCTCTGGCACTTCTGACCAACCAGCTATAAATCAGGGTTTCCACAACCCCCTCCTTGGGTTTCATTAGTTTGCTGGAGCAGCTCACAGAACTCAGGAAAACAGTTACTTATGTTTACCAGTTTATTACAAAGGATATTTTAAAGGATACAATGAAATAGCAAATAAAGAGATACATAGAGTGAGATCTGGAAGGGTCCCAGGAGCTTTGCTCCTGTGGAGTTGGGGTGCGCCACCCTCCCAGCAGGCAAATAAGTTCAGCTATCCGGAAGCTCTCTGTATCCCATCCTCTTGGGTCTTTTATGGCGACTTCATTAGGTAGGCATGATTGAAGCAGGGACAATCCTGTACAAATGTGATTGGACAAAAAGGGTCTGATCTAACACTAACAGCCTGGGTGGGGAAACCCAGCAAGGCCTGTTTGTTCAGGTTCTTCTTGACCTCTCTGTGCAGCATTCCTTGTTCTCTGGCAGGGGGCAGGGCCACTTCTGGAATAGGGGTCCTGTGACCTACAATTAGACAAGGTGGGCCAGAGAATTTATGGCCAGCTCCAAAACAGAAAGATTAGGGCTTTATGGCTGGCTTCAGGGCTGGTTTCTATGACCCGCCGTGGGAAAGGAGGATTCTAGTTTCTATGGCTTGTCTCAGGGAGACAAAAGAGCAGGTGAAAGGAGGGCAGGAGGAGGTCAGAGAGAAAGACTTGGTTTTCAGAGGCCTGCTCCTGAGGCCTAATGTGTCCCACCGTTATAACAAAAGAAGGGTTATTGGAGTTATGAGCCAGGAACCGTAGATGAAAACCCATATCTATATCTGTATCTACATATCATAATATTGCAGAACCAAATTCCATTCTTTATATAATGCTCCAAGAATAAATCACAGTGCTATATGTCAGGTAGGTATTCAATAAAATTTTGATATAATACCATTTTGACACTGAACCACATCAAATCATTATTTTGTGTGAACAATTTACTATTAAGTTTATACCTTACCTAATGAGGTAATCATTTAATAATTATTTAAACAGACAACATGAAGGGATTATGGTAGGGAGAGATTTGATTTCCAGTGAGGGAGTAATGAAAGCCTTCATGGAACAAGTGGCATTTGCTATGGACTAGATGAAATTTGACAGGTAGAGATTGAGGTGGGAAGGGTAAGCCACTTCTGGCAGAAGGAATCAAATGTGCTAAAATCCAGAAGTGGGGACGTACCAGGTATGTTCAGCGATTGTGAGTAGTCCAGTTTGGTTGGTGGATGGGTTGCATGAGTGGGAACAGGTAGCGACTAGGTTTAAAAATTAGCTTTGCAAATGCAAAGCTTAACAAAGGCTTTGAAAGACAGATTGAGGAGTTGATACTTTGTTAGGAATCACAGTGATTAAAGGGTTTTTAACTTTTTACTACGGAAAATGTTAAACATATACAAAAGTAAACAGAAAATATGATGACTCCTCATATATCCATAACCCTGCTGTGGCAATTGTCATCTTATGGACAATCTCATTTGCTCTCATGCCCCATTTTCCCCGTGTTATTTTGAAGCAAATCCCAGACATTCTACTGTTTCATACATGTGTTTCTAAATATAAGGATTCTTACAAAAACATAACCACATAACCACACTTAAAAGAACTGACAATAAATCCTTAATGTGATTTAAGGGTAGTGCTCAACCCAGGAAAGAATATGGCTGCTCCCCTAAGTATAAAATGTTGTTTTATTTAATTGGAGAAACTTGATGTTGCATAGAGAGCTATGTAAGTGCAGACAACATAAATAAACCATTTTTTATGATTGGTGAATGCTGTAAGTCATTTTGCTGACACAAAATCATTTAGAGAATTTTTTTTTTCAAAAACATGCAATTACGTCAGTAGCAGAGCCTGGAAATGATTTTTCTCAGAAGGGTAAATGGCATAGTTAATTTTTATTAAACTAAAACTGACAAAATAAATTTCTCAACCTTTTAAAATCTTTCATAGCAATAATAGGGGTCCGTTTCCTTCAATATTTGACACCGTTGCTGGAACTGCCCAAGAAAGAGAGAGAGAGAGATTTTATTTTAAAGACTAAGGTTAAAGAGAGATAATTAAAGGGAAGGAAATAAATAGCTCAATATCACAATAACTTATGTCCTTCTAAAGAAACTACATTATATTAGAAGAGATTATTATCTGGGGGTTGGTTGGAAAAGTCCTGCTATCGTGGTGGAAATGCAATTATATTGTGTCAGATGCTGATGAAGAAAAGGTCATTGAAACCCAGAAGCCTACTTATTCCCCTGGGTGCTTTCATCCCTGTGACATCAGCCACCTGGAGCCCTGTTTGTTCAGTTGCCCATCTGATAGAATATCCAATCTCCTCATTTCCTGTGCTGTGGGAAATCATTTTATTCAGCAAGTGACTGAACCCTTCCTTGGAATGGAAGTTCCTGATGTATTTGAGACAATGTATTTGGCACAAAGCAAAGATAAGTTTTAGATTCCTTTTGCTAGCAGACCTTGCCCAAAACTTGCTGATTTTTAAAAAAGAAGACAATGGACGTTTCTATTGGGTTTGGTGGAGCAAAGGGTTTTTAGAAGGTAAGTGGTTTCTTTATTTTAGCTTTATTTTCTGCAGACTTACTTTTAAAAAAAGCATCTATTAGAACAGCTGTTTCTACTGCTAAATTTTAATTGCAGTTCTGCTCCTCTATGAGGTCACAAAGTCACTGAAATCTAGGACAAATGCACATTATAGTGCGATGCTGGTGCTTGTGCTGAATGACTTTCCGTTCAAGATGGATAGGAGATGGGATATGCACACTTTCTCTGAAATACAGCAGTCCCAATGAAAAATAGAGGCTTCTGCGTGTAGGAGGTGGAACTTGGTATATATTTTTTCTTCACTCACTTTCTTGTTCTAACAGGCCTTGCTTTTGTTCTTTGCATTAATGGCTTGTTCTCTGTTGTTCTGTTGCTAACTACATTAGGTTTGTACAAACTTAGTTCCCCTAGGTTATAAGGCTTACTCATCCTTCTGCACAGCGTGGAGATAGAACAAACATTTCAACAGATTAGATAGAAGTGAACTGTGGTAACATCCTCTTTATTTATAGTTTAGACTTCCTGTAATCTTAAGTGGCCTTTCTGGAAGATGGCTAGAACCTGGAAGGAAACAAAGAAGGCCTTTGAAAGGTCAAAATAACTATCGCAAAGACCATGGACTTTACCCTGTAGAAGCATCAGGAGAGGCAGTCAGATCCTAACTTTAGTCAGTAACCTTATTTGGTACACAGTTCTAATAGACTTCGTTATCTGGCTTGCTGGTCCACAGCAAATTAGAGGAGAGGCTATTAGCAGCAGATCCACTAAGAACCAGGAGCAATAACAGCCAAAGGCTCGAATGCAAGGGTGGAGTAGAATTTTAAAAGACAATACAAAAACTGAGAAAAGCTCAGCAGTGTGAGGCCACCAAGTGGAGGGGCAAATAGCCTGTGGGCCATAATAACCTTGAGTGTATCTCCACCTCTAAGATAGGAACTAGCTTGCCTCTCTATATGTATTCCTAGCACTTAGCCCATAAAATAGCATAAAGTAGAAACAGCTTTTTTTTTTTTTTTGGAAGACAGACATGAAAGCAGGATCCCAGTATAATCTAATAGTGCTCATAATGTTAAATTCAAGTCATCAAACAATAATTAGATTATATTCACTCTACTCTGATTAAGAAGGCAGGAAAGAAAATTTCATCCAGAAAAATGCAATTAAAAACGCTCGGGTAAATACCTAGGAGTGGGATTGCTGGATCGTATGGTAGGTTTGTATTTAACTTCATAAGAAACTGCTAAACAGTTTTCCAAAGTAGTCTTACCATTTTTCACTCCTATCACCGGTGTTTGAGAGTTCCTGTTGCTCTGTGCTCTTACCAGCACTTGGTATTGTAAGTTTTTAAACATTTTGATATTTTAATAGGTCTATAGTGGTGTATCATTTTGGATTTAATTTGCATTGTCCTAACAACTAATGATGTTGAGCATCTTTTCATGTGCTTATATGCTATCTGTATAGTCTTTGGTGAAGTCTGTTCAAATGTTTGGGCTGTTTTATTAAAATTGGGTTGTTTTCTATTATTGAGTTTTCAGAGTTGCAAACCTTCTATCAGATAAGTATTTACCCAAGTAAAGTGAAGGTTTTTATATTCATACAAAAACCTGTGTACAAATGTTTGTAGCAGCTTTATTTATAACTACTAAAAACTGGAAACCATTCAAATGTCTTACAACTGGTGAATGGTTAAAAAAATTACAGTACATTCAGAAAATGGAATACTACTTAGCAATAAAAATGAAAAAAACAAAAACAAAAAACCACCTGATTCACATAACAAGGCTGCCCAGTTGGCTCAGCAGGTGAGCGTGCAATCTTGTAATACTAAGGTCAAAGGTTCAGATCCCCTTATTGGCCAGCCACAAAGAAAAAAAAAAGTTGATGCACATAAACATAACAACACGGATGAAACTCAACAGCTTTATGCTAAGTGAAAAAAGCCAGGTTTAAAATGCTGCATACTGTATGATTTCACTTATGTGGAAATAGATCAGCGGTTTCTAGGAGCTGCTGGGTGTGGACAGGAGTTGACTACAAAGGGGCAGCAGGTGGAAAATTTGTGGGGTGATGAAACTGTTCTATATCTTGATTTTGTTGGTGGTTTGTCAACACTCATAGAGCTAATATAACAAAAGATGAATTTTACTTTATAGGTAAACTATACCTTAATTTTTATGAAAGGAAAAAAAACACTTGGGGGTAAAAGGAAGTAAGCTTTGCAATGATAGAAAATGCGCTGATGTGGCTGCATTTCAGGGGGCTTTCATTAAGCTAGAACATTCCATTGGTCATTAGAATTCCATAAGAAGTTTAATCCTGTTTTGAGGAGGGCACAAGAAAAAACTTGTAATGACCTGAATTTTAACTTGCAGAGAATTGTGAATGCAGCAGCATCAAGCCTTTGCTTGCAGTGAGTTATTCATGTGATGGACAGTAGAGTCATGGGGGGAGGAGGTGGGAGAGAAAACAAATTGTGAGTGAATAAGCACCAGCTTCTCCAATTTTTCCTTATTTTACACACACACACACACACACATACACACACACACACACACATTCACATACTCCATCTCTCCTCCTCTTCCTCACCAGTATATCATTTCATCCTTCATGTTGGGGCTAAATCTCTTTGTGATCTAGGCACATCATCAGTACCCCAGCCTCAAGCTTTACTTATTTCCTATGAACATTTCTACCTGCGTGAATTTGCTCACTTGGTCCCTTTGCCTGATATACCCTACCCTCTCTGACTCCCCAAGTGTCTGATAGGCAGAAATGAACCTATCTTTCAAGGTACAACTCAAAATCTGCCTCCTCCATGAACCCCTCTTTGACCACCCTATTCAGAAGTGAGTATTCCCCCCCTTGTACTTAGTAGAGTCACAGAAAATTGACTTAACTCTAAAAGCACTGAGTAGAACAAAAGAACAAATGTATGCACATTACAGATGCTGGATAAATGTTGGATGATGGGCCTAGATCATTAGCTTTGTTTGTTAGCTTTGTTTTGTTTTATAATATAGTCATCAAGAGCATGGAGTTTTGAATACCAGCTCTGCTGTGTACTGGCTTTGTAATACAGACAAATTACTTCACCCTTGAGTCTCAGTCTCCTCATCTGTAAAATGGGGATAATAATAGCACTCACCTGGGGTTGTTGTGAAGAGTAAATGAATTATGTTATATAAAGTGCTGGGCACATATGGAGCCCCACGTAAGGGTTATCTATCATTATTTTGGAAGTAACCTTAGTAGTTCCAACTAATTTTAATCAGATGGGCTAATATATTAATTCAAAGGGTATACTGCTTTAAAGGAGATATCACCATTAGGAGAGGCACAAATATAAGATTCACATTCATCCCATCCAGGCATGACAGAAAGATCAGCAACACTGGTTCCATTATAGATTCTAACCTAACTCTGAAAATATGTCATTTCAGCCTTCATAATAGGACCTTAAAAGGGGTTTTGTTGGCAGAGACAGTGAGCAGGGGGTGATGGTGGGAGGAAGAGTCAGCTGCTGTATGGACTTCTCTGAAGAGAGCACTTATAGCTGGCCTATGCCACTAGCAGCCTTTTGATATTCTAGGCAGCTGCCTGACACTGCACTTTGGTGCCCCAAAGTGTAATTAACAGGCACGCACACAGCTGCCTTGTCAAACAATTGACCAGACTTGGCAGTGCACGCTATAGAGGCGGGGTGGTAGCAGGGAGCACCCCGGATACATTCACCACCTTGGGCACTGAGCTTTCCTGACAGCTCTGTAATAACACTGCAGCTGGATCCTGAGCACTTCTCAGAACAGTGTGCCTGCTAATTTCTTAGAGGGGACTATCCAGATTCCTCATTCATAGTGAGCTTCCATGCTCAAGCTTACACAACAATAATATCACTAGCTTGAACTCCTCCTTGATGCTATCAGAGTCAGCTGTGACTGGCCCATTAGGTTTTCTTTTTCTTTTAAGTTGTCATCTAAACCACACAAAGACTTTTTCATCTCTGTTACCACTGGCCAGATAAGTCTTGCCCAGGGAAGGAAGTGTAAGAGGAAGTGTGATGTCAGGGAAAAAGCACGGGACTGGGAATCAGGAGACCTTTTTTTTTTTGTTCTGGCTCATTAGTTTCATGACCTTGAAAGTCATTTGTTCTCTCTGGACCTTTGGGTCTTGTGTACAAGTTAGGTTAGGTTAGAGAGGAACTTTCTGGGATATTTGTGGCTTTGGGGATCTGATACTCATAAGGCATTTCAGGGGCTCTGGATCTTGGATCCTGGATGCAATGGAGCCCTGTGTAAGAATTTCAGAACTGTTCCTATCCTGAAACTTTGCTCATTGCCAAATAACCAACTCTTACGCAGAATAAGATCCCTGTCTTTGAAACTTCCAGCCTACCCTGTTTTCCAGCCTTTCTTGAGGCTGACTGCATAATCTTAACATGTGGTTGTATTCAGAATACTGCAGTGGCTTTTGGTAAAAAGCTCAAGAATGAACAGGTATACCTTCGACTTGATGATTTCCATTCCAATGTTCATTGCAGCACTCTTCACAATAGCCAAGAGCTGGAATCAGCCCAAATGTCCATCATCGGATGAGTGGATACGGAAAATGTGGCATATCTACACAATGGAATACTACTCAGCTATAAAAACGAATGAAATACTGCCATTTGCAACAACATGGATGGACCTTGAAAGAATAATATTAAGTGAAACGAGTCAGGCAGAGAAAAAGAAATACCACATGTTCTCACTTATTGGTGGGAGCTAAAAAAATAAACAAATTAATTCACCCACAAACACACACAAAAAAAACCGGGGGGTGGGGGAGGAAGATATAACAACCACAATTTTTTTTGAAGTTCTTACAACAAGCAAATGGA
>NW_007726603.1:589708-605847 GCF_000696425.1 Galeopterus variegatus
AAAAAAAAAAAAAAAAAAAAAAAAAAAAAAAAAAAGGGGGGGGGGGGGGGAGAGGAAGATATAACAACCACAATTTTTTTTGAAGTTCTTACAACACGCAAATGGAGGGGACAAACTTGGGTGGGAGGGGGGAGAGGGAGGAGGGAGGGAGGTTTCGGTGATGGGACATAATAATCAACTACATTGTATATTGACAAAATAAAAAAAAAAAAAAGAATGATAAGAAAGAACCTAAGGATCAATTCTAACCCAGCTTTGACACTCTGCATAGGGTCTATTCCCACCCCGGATTTGTTCATCTAGTTTGTGCTTTTCACATTTTATCTGTGTCAGCCATCAGGTTCCTAGTTTAAGAAACACTATGTTGGTTTTAGCTGGAACCATTTTGCTCATTTCCTTTATGAAGAAATGTTGTCTCTTACCTCGGAGCTTCCCCTAGAGGGGGAGGGGATGGCCCCTGGCAGTCTCCCTGTATGCCTTCTGCATGTGTTTATCCATTTGAAATCAGATTGAGAACAACCCCAGGGACAGCTCAGATGAAGTCTGAAGTGTGTGCCTAAAAGGGAGATGGCCTCAGGATGTGTATGGTCAGAAGGCTGAGATTCAGTGGACCTCAGTATTGCTGGCTTTGTTTTGGAGAGTGAGCAATATTTTGGGGTATTAGCCGATTGTGTGCATCTCTTCCTTACTATGCATTCAGTGATGTCCAGTTGGTACCCTGACACTGGCCATGGTGGAAATACCTTCATTATGGAAATAAGTAAACACTACAAATCAGAGATTTTTTTTTTTAACCTTTTTTCTTTCTCTTGTTCAGATTGGATAATTTCATTGACCTATCTTGAAATTTATTGGCTCTTTCCTTTGTCATCTGCAGTCTGCTGTTGATCCCTTAGAGTGAATTTTTAATTTTGGTTATTATATTTTTCAATTCTAAACTTTATATTTGGCTCTTTTTTATATCTTCTGAGACTTTTTATTTTTCCAATTGTTTCAAGAATGTTCATGATAGCTTGCAGGAGAATTTCTGTAATAACTGTTTTAATAAAGTTACTGTCAGATAATTACAACATCTGTGTCATTTTGACACTAGTATCTGTTGATTGTCTATTCTTATATAAATTGAGATTTTCCTGGTTCTTCATATGCCAAATATTTTTTTGGATTGCGCCCTGGACATTTTGAATATTACATTATAAAACTCTGGGTCCTGTTTAAGTTTCATGAAAGATGTTGATATTTTAGCAGGCAATCGACCTGCTTAGGTTTGGGCTGCAATTTCCAACCCACCTCAGTGGGCTGCGGTTCCAATTTCAGTTTGGTTTTCAAAACCTCTGCATTGCTATTCACATCTGTCTCATGTGTGTGCCACCCAGTGGTCAGTTTAGGACCTGGGCACTGACCTATCTTTTGGTTCAGTTGAATGTTTTTGGCACGGTCATTAGGATCAGGGTGATTGGGATCAGATACATACACACAGCTTGGGGGTGAGCCCAGGCATTACTAAACTTTGAGGTCACTTTTCTGAGCTCCTCTTTCTCTGCAATCTCCCTGATACTTTATGGTTCCCTGGGGCTCCCTTTTTGTTTCTTTAGCCAGAAATCAGGGGTTTTAGTTCCCCCACTCTGCTACACACTTCTGTGAGTATGCTCCCTTTCAGGGCCAAGCAGTGGGAAGGGAAGGAACAACCACCACAAAAGAACACTAGGGGCTTGCCCCCCCCCACCCCCCATGTCACAGCTCCACCAACAATCAAAAAGGGAGAATTTGACCTATATAGGCTCTTCTACCACCACTGCCACTGGGTTGCCAGGGGGCTAGGCTATAAGAGAATGATGACAGAGAAAAAATAAAAATCTTTTTGACTACTAGGAGTTTCTTCCCCTGGTCTGTGAGCCAGAACTAAAGATTTTCTCTTGGAGCTTTCTCTGTTAATGCTGATGCCTACTTTCAGGTTTCAGACTATGTTGTGTTTAGGATGGGGGTATTACAGACGGGGAAGTGGTAAACTCACCATCAGTTTGGTGATACTTCAAATTCTTGTTTTCTTCCCCAATCTGCCTGCTACTGTTTACTTTTCAGCATCTTTGAATAGCTGATGCATGAATTTGTCCAGGTTCTATGGCTGCATTCAGTGCAAAAGACAGGGTAGAGTACGCTTACTCCATCTTGCCTGGAGCTGAGGGCCCCTTACTTTTTCCCTGGAGATCAAGTTGTTAAACATTTATCAGCACACTACTGGCTGATTGTACTAAGTATGGCTGTAAGGAGACACAGTCTTTCACATAACTTTCAGGCAGACTTATATTTTCTATCTGTGAGACTCTGAACAATTAGTTACTCTACTATTCTGAGCCTCAATATCATAATTTATAACTTGGGGATAATAATAGTACATACCTCATTGGGTAGTTTTAAGGGTTAGATGAAATAATGCAGTGCCTAGAACAATACCTGGTACATAGTACATGCTCAATAAATGGAAGTTATATTATTTTTAAAAATAAAGAAAAACACTCTCTTGTGTCTCAGTCTCTTTCAAGAGCAGAAAGGTATGTATTTATCTAAGACTAAAACCCAGAGATGAGGGGACCTTATGGCATAGCCAGCTGGCCAATCTCCAGCTTAGATCCTTACTAGCTATGTGACATCAGGCAAGTCATATCACCTTTCTATGCTAGCAGTAAAATGGGTACAATGATAGTGCATACTTCACAGGGATATTGGGAGGGTTAAAGGAGATGATACATAAAAATGGTCAATAAATATTGGCTGTTATTAATATTATGTCAACTTAATTTAGTGACTACTGTGAGCAAGGCCCTGCAGGACTATTTAATAGATATTTTATAGACATAATGCATGTCTATAAAATAGACAGAGATATTGGGAGGGTTAAAGGAGATGATACATAAAAATGGTCAATAAATATTGGCTGTTATTAATATTATGTCAACTTAATTTAGTGACTACTATGAGCAAGGCCCTGCAGGACTATTTAATAGATATTTTATAGACATAATGCCTGTAGATGATTGTGTACACACATACACGTACACACACACACACACACACACACACAATCTTGGGGTGTTTTGGAATTTGCTGAAAGCACTATCTTCTCTCCTTGAGGCATGGCCCAGTTGCTGGGTCTCTGCAGCATTGCAGGTCCAGGAGCTGCCATCTTGATCTGCTTTATAACACTTGATCATGCTTATTGGACTATGGCAAAGAGAAATTAATGAGGACACAGTCAATCTTCTGATTGACTAAGGTCTCTGGCACTTCCTGCTTGTAGTTGTAGTCCTCAGTTCCCTTTAAGTTAACAGCTTATGGTTTTTGTTCTGCCCTTTGCTCACCTTTCTCCATGGGAGTAGCACGTGCATTGTTTCTGTTGTAAATGGCCACTGGAGCAAGAATTAAGAGAAGAGGTTTTGCTGATACATTTTTGTGGATTGTCTAGCACTCTCTTTCCATGGCAGCATATTGCCTCTAGTCTTCCTCTTTAGGTGTCTGGTTGTATTTTTAATTTCCTTTTTGTATAGCCTTTTTGATTAAAAAATTTCTCCATGCTCTAAGGATGCCGAGATTCCATTTTAGAGCTTTGCTAAAGGGTGGCTATAATATTTGATATTCAAACCAGCAGCAGCAAAACTTTTAATGTGATATGATGCTGTTATATGTGGCCCAGCTTTTGCTCTCTTTTGGAAGACAACACAGTGTAGTGAACAGAGCTCTGTGCTGGCAGTCAGAAAAACTGATGTCAAGTCCGGGATCTGCCCCTCCCTTTCTTGGAGTCACAGGGCAAGACACATCACTGCTCTGGGCCTCAGTTTCTGTCATTTGAATACATTAAGGCTAGGGGCCACAGCAGCAGAGATGAGTTAAGGCCAGAGTGGAGCAGATGGATGTCAGCTACTGCAGAGGAAAACCTCAGGGGCCGGCAAGAGCACATGATGCCCCCTGGGCCCCTGCTGGGGAAGCCAAGGGATTTAAAGGGCTAGTTGCTAGCCAATCCTCCTTGCTCTTCCACCCTGGGGCCAGTGGAAGCACTGGAAACATGAGTTCTTTGTAAAACACGGAGGCTTGAGCCAGATGGTTACTGAGGCATCTTAGCTCCAAAATTTGGGGATTACCATGGGAAGGACTGGGATAAAGCAGGTGCAAGAATATTGCTGAAGCTGCTGCTGTTATTCTTGGGAGCCCCAGGCAGGAGGAACAAAAATTGAGTCATTTAATCTTGCAGTTTTTGTCTCCTCATTTCTGAAACAAGAATAATACCTTCTGGGTTTAGTGCTCAGGGTGGCTGTGAGGAGCAAATGCGATAGTGGCTGTGAATGTCATCCTGGTAGCACTTCCAAGCAGAAATATAAACCATATCAAGTCCACATTTGGGAAAATCTGCTCCTTACCTGGTCTTCCCATCGTGGGCACTGGAATCTTAACTGTGCTTGCCAAGTGGGGTCCATGCAGTCCAGTTCACAGTACTTGAAAACAACAAAGAGAATTATTTGAAAATGACTCAATGTAGGCAAGGATGATATAGTATTTAGTGTGATTTAAACTGAAGCATAATTATCTATAGCAAACCACAGATCTTATATTGTCAGTTTCTAATGTTAATTTCCAGTTTCCTCTTCACTAAGGGATTGAGGAAGATCTTTAGCTTTTGTGGTTAAGAAATTGTTGCCGTTCTGATACGTTCTGTATTTCTATTCTTTTCTCCTTATTTAAGTTCTACAGGTCCTCCTCTGTATGTCTCATGCTGTTTTTGTCTCATGTCAAGCTACACTAAGTTTTTTGGTATTAAAACACTCATTAATTGATACAGGAAATTCAGCAAACGTTTATTGTGTTTCCCATGTGCCATGCACTAAACTGGAGAGTAGGGATACAGAGATTTAAAAAGAAGTTTCTATTCTTTAGGAACTTACAGTTTAGCAGAATAGCCAGATAATTACAGTAGTGGGATAAGTACTCTGATGTTTTCATAGAGGGTGCTGGAAGAGCCCAACACAGTTGGAGGTGTGGAGGGGGCTGGTTCCAGGAAGACTGCAGTCTGAGCTGAGGGTCGAAGGAGTAGTTGGAATGTCTCTCGAGAAGGGGACTGGAAAAAGGATTTTCCAAGCAGAGGAAGCAGTATGTGCCAAGTCATTGGGGCATTGGTGAGTTTAACATCTACAAGGAGCTGCAACAGCTTGGTTGACTCAAGAGTAGGGAGTATGGGGTGGAGTGATGGGATATGAGACTGGAGGGACATATAGGGGTTAGATCATGAAGGAACCTGGACATTATGCTGGAAGAGTGGGAAACTAGTGAAGAGTTTTGAGTAAGGTATCGACGTGATCAGGTTTGTGTTTTTGAGAGTAAGATATTGACAGAAGATTCAAGGTGCTCAAGCACAGTCAGGAAATGTGGCAGAAACCCACAGTTGCCATCAAGTAGATAGCAAGATGGTTGAATTTAAGGTAGTAGCAGTGGGGTTGGAGATTTAAACTTGGTTCTGCTGGCCAAGCAATAACTTCTTGGTCAGGCAATGTGTCAGGAAATGTGGCAGAAACCCAGTTTCCATCCAGGAGATGGCGTGGTGGTGGGATGTAAGGCAGTAGCAGTGGGGATGAAGATTCAGACTTGCTCCTGCTGACTTGGTCTAAGTAGTAACTGGGGTCTTGGGGCAGTATTGGCTAAGTGCTGCAGAGGTCAAGGCATATAAGGACTGAGAAAAGGCCCTGGGTTTGTCTCAAAGAGAGTCACTGGTACCAGGGCTAAAGGTATGGATCGCAAGAAGTGATGATGGCAGTGCTTTCATATGCAGAATCCAGGAGAGCTACAGCAAGGTGCAGTATGTTGAGGTCATGTTCACGATAGTTAATTATTTGTGTCGCTTTGCTTGAAGACTGCCCTTCAGAGTTGTTGCAGGATCAGAAGAGACAATGTATGTCAAAATGCATAGCACAGAGCCTAGCACACAGTAGACATGCAAATCAGTCTTCCTGCATGTGAAAGGGTTTAAGAAGCATCCACCCAAAAGCAAAGAAAACACAACAATCACAACAATTCCTTGATCTTGTTAAGAAAAGTGAACAGATATGATGTTGATGCGGGGGAGGGGGGAGAGGGAGGGAGGAAAAGGAGGAATTGGTAAAGGGACATGAAAATCAACCATGTTATATATTGATAAATTAAAATAATAATAAAAAAAAGCTGGTTGCTTTCCTTCCCTCTTCCCCTTGTCTGATGTCCACATTCCTGGGAGATATACCTTTGACCATGATAGCAGGGTTTTTACATGCAGTCTCTTTGGCTCAGCAGGGCACTTATTTGTATATTCAATTCATTGTTGTATATTACATGCCTACGATGTATACAGCTCTGTACTAAGCACTGTAGGGATACCAGAAGTAAGATCCAGTTCCTGCCTCTTGCTCTTTGCCTGCCAGATGGATTAGACACATGTTCAAGGAGCTCTAGATACAAAAAGCAAACTCTTCTATTTGCTACAAGAGAGGACAGGCAAAATGCTCCTACCTTTCAAAAGAGAGAGGAACCCCATGAGGTCGGGATAATCAGGAAGGGCTCCTTGAAGGAAATGATACCAAAGACAATATGGGAAAGAATACAATTTCAGCCTGTGGAGGTGGATAGGCTGCGGAGGCAGTTCTCTGCTTGCACGGAAAGTTTCCCTTGGAATTATGCCTAGTTGTCAAAGGCCTTTTGAAAATCTAAATAAAGTAGACATGCTGCTGCTTCTTTTGCCAACAGGTCTATTTACTTTCTTAAAGAACTTTACAGATGAATGATGCAAAAGCAAACTAAAACTTCAAAGTATGACACTTAACTAGGTCATGTCACAAGAATATTTGAATTATTGAACTTGTATCATTTCTTTGCTTATAGCTGAACACTCATCTGGCAATTATTTTTTGAGCATCTATTATATGCCAAGTGCTGGCACTCTTACAAGATACTGTGGCCTATAAAAATGAATATGATATAGGTCATTGTCTCAAAGAATCTCTGATCTGTTGAGACAGATATGAAACCATCTGAAGTGGTAAGCAGTCTAATAGGGGTCTGATCAGAGTGCTATGAATGTGCAGAGGAGGGAGCGATTAACTAAATTCTGTAGAGAGATTGAGGGAAGGTGTCACAAAGGAGGTGATATTTTTAGTGGGCCTTGAAAAATAAGTAGGATTTCTCAAAGCAGAGAAGGGGAAAGAATGAATTAACTTTAATCAGACCTAGGAGCTTTGCACTTGACCCTTAGTGAAAACTTGTGATCCAGGTATTACTATTTAAATTTTGCAGATGAGGAAAGACTAAAGTGACTCAATTAAGATCACACAGCTAGTCAATGTCAGAGTTAGGCTTTAAACTCAGGCCTCTCTGGCTCCACTATACCAAGCTGCCTTCAGGGGCCTGTGGGGATGTGGAAAGACATTTTTGGCAGAAGCAAAAACTTTGCTGGAGATTGACAGGATCCAGGTCAGCAGGGTCTCACTTCAGCTATGACCATGACTGCATGATTTTGGAGCAATTTAGGGATGATTATCTCCTTTCAGAACTGCTTTTGAAATTGGAGTTGTTCAGTGCCTGATTACATTA
Source organism: Galeopterus variegatus (assembly GCF_000696425.1). Lineage (NCBI taxonomy): Eukaryota > Metazoa > Chordata > Mammalia > Dermoptera > Cynocephalidae > Galeopterus > Galeopterus variegatus. Next base: position 597,314 of record NW_007726603.1, read on the forward strand.
ACTATAACATTCAGTTAAGCAAGCATTTACTGACAGACTTGTCTGCAGCACAAGGGATTTGGGCTGTGATCATTTGTACAGTGATAGATTGGAATGAGTTTCAGAAAGTTCACTCCATCTCTTCAGTTAGCCAGAGTCACCAGATTGATGATGCCATTTCCTGGTCCTTACAGACAAGCACAGCCTGAAAGTAAAGGCTGAAATAATTTATTTTTCAAGAAGTATCTCTCTTGAAAGTACAAAATGTTATATACTTAATAACCACCTTAAATCCTTTCCTGAGCAAGGGACAGTTTAAATAAATAGATAGATAGGTATACAGACAGATAAGATGATAGGAAAAACATATCTATATCTGTAAACTCACATACATTCATATATGCATACATGAGTAGTTCACTAATGATAATTTGTATAGTGGCTTAACTGATAAAAAATGATCCCACAGCAAAGTCTACTACAGTAGCTTATCTTAGTCTGTTTTCTGCTGCTACAACAGAATATCACAGACTGGGCAATTTATAAAGAGAAGAAGTTTATTTCGCTCATGGTTTTAGATGCTGGAAGTCTAAGAACACGGCACTGGCATCTGGTGAGGGTCATCCCATGGCAGTAGGCATCACATGGCAGGCAAGTGCATGACACAGAGAGAAAAAAATTGGGCCAAACTCATCTTTTAATCAGGAACCTACTCCTGTGATAACTAACCCACTCAGCTATAATGGCATTAATCCATTCATAAGGGTAGAGACCTCATGGCCTAATTACCTCTTAAAGGCCCTACCTCTTAAAACTGTTCCATTGGGGATTAAGTTTCCAACACATGAACTTTTGGAGAACACATTCAGATCATAACATAACTCCTTACTCCTTTTAACAAACAAAACCTTCCTCTTTTCTCCTTTGAGCAAAGGAAATATGTTTGGCTAAGGACTGATGAGGTTCTTAGTGAAAAGAAAAACGATGTAACCTTGCCTGTTTTGCTGATAGAAACTCACTTACCAAATATTAGAAGGCAGAAACCTCAGTACCATAGACCCACTCAACTGAAGAACCTCCCTGCATGCTTCTGGTTTAATGTTTTGGAGTGGTCTGTGCACACATGCATGTGCCCCCAATTGCCAAGACTTCTCAGTCCTTTATCTAAAATAATTTTTCACTATACCCTTCCTTTCTGCTTGATTAGTCATCATCCTAATCCAGGTCATTACCGTCACATGCTCACACTATTGCAATCAATAGCTTTTAAGTTATTTTCTCTGTTTCTAGCTGTTTTCAAGTCCATGCATGCATAGCTGTTCAAAACTACTTTCTTCTTCCCCACTGTCTTTTGCTTAATAAAAGTATATTTATTCTTCTTTAATTAGATAACTAACACGTTTATTATTAAGCATGTAAAAATTAAATAGAGAAAACTGTAAGGAATAAAGTAAAAAATCACCTAAAATTTCATCACCCTGAGATGACTACCAATGCAGGTTATCATCCCTTCATTCACCCCTTGTGTGTATTTACACACACATTCAATTTTACAGTTTTTGGTTGTTTGCTTGTTACCCTCCATTAAATAATCAGTGTTAACAGTTGGGTGTATATATCCTTCACCTCTTTTTTCAGGTTCATATAACTATGTTAAAAATAAATAGACATACACATATAGGGGTTTAAAAACAATTGTTCATTTAAAAAGTTATCAAATTATATACCTTACGTTACCTGTTGCTTTTTTTTACTCAACAGTAAAATCCCTCTAAGTTTACTGGTACAGACCTAATTGGTTCCTTTTATTGTCTGCACAATATTCCATGGTATAGATACACAATTTATTTACTTATTTCTCTATGGAAGGGTATTCTTTTTGCTACCAGTTCTCTACCACTATAGAAACAATGGTGTTGTGAACATCTCTGCATATGTTTTTGCATAGGTCTCTTTCTACTGGTATTTTTATTTATTTGAGATAGATTCACAGGAGTAGAATTGCTGGGACAAAGCATATATGTAGTTTTAATTTTTATGGATATTTCCAGATTGCTTTTCTAAAAGGCTGTAAATAGTCATATTACCATATGAGAGTATACTTCCTCTTTCCCATCCTGCCAAACAGCAGGTGTTAGCACTTAAATGTTTGCCAGTCAAATGAGTAACAAATATCTCTTTATATATATATTTTTTAAATCTGCATTTCTCGAACTGCTATTGTTCAATGACCATTTGGATTTGTCTTCATATTCTTTGTTCATTTTTCTACTCTGTTGTTTGTCATATCAGTTTGAAGGAGCTATTTCAATATTATAGATATTAATTTCTTATCTGGCATATGACATGGGGAACTTCAAAAAGTTCACAGAAGGATTTGTGTTACCTTTTAATGGTATTTTTCCATGAGTTTTTTGAAGTACCCTCACATTGCAGTTTTATTTCCCAACGTATCATTGTCTTTGAATTTGTTTATGGTATCTTTCCATAAAAATGTTTAAAAATTTATATAGTGCGAATGAGAAAGAGAAAGTAACTAAATCCTACCATCACAAAAAGCCATAATGACAATGTAATAAGGTCCTGCTTTATTTCTGATTTTAGTAATTTTGGTGTTCTCTCTTTTTCTTGGTCAATCTAGATAAAGGTTTGCTAATATTGTTAATCTTTTTAAAGAATCAGCTTTTGGTTTTGTTGATTTTCTCTATTGTTGTTTAATCCTCTATTTTATATATTTTGGTTGTAATCTTTGTTATATCCTACTTACATTTGCTTTTGGTTTAGTTTGCTCTTCTTTTTATATTTTCTTCAGGTAGAAGTTTACATTACTGATTTTAGATTTTTCTTATTTTTAATATAGGTGTTTACAGGTATAAATTTTCCTCTAAGCACTGCATGAGCCCTGCATCCTATAAATTTTGATATGTTGCACTTTGATCTTTATCTCAAAGTACTCTCTGATTTCCCTGTGATATTTCTTTTTACCCATTGTTTATTTAGGAGAGTGTTGTTTAATTTCTGCACACTTTTTAATTTTCAAAATTTCCTTCTGTTAATGTAGTCAGAATGTACATATTTTCTATGATTTTAGACTTTTTAAATGTATCAAGACTTGTTTTGTGGCCAAAAGTAAATTTTTAAAAAAGAGAAGGAAATAAAACAAACAAACAACAACAAAAAAAAAAAACACTGCAAAATTTGGTTTATTAACTGAAATAAAGCAGCTAAAATTGAATCTTAAAAAAATAAAAAATAAAAATTTATGTAGCCGATATGTTTATGTTTTCTTTTATAGTTTCTGGGTGTTCTATCTCAGTTAAAAGATTTCTGAACTCACTCTGTTCCATATGCATTTGCCTAAATGACCTTGTAATTGTTCTTATTTTATTATTTAAATTTATGTTTGCACTATGTCTCAAATTTACTTTTAAAAGTGGAGTATGACAGAGGATTGAACTTAATTTTCTTCCACATGTGCCAGACTCTTTTTATGAAATAAACTGACCCTTTTCTACTGAATTAAATTTCCACCTTTGCCACATGTCCAAGTCCATATACACTTGTCTCTATTTCTACACTTTGTTTTATTCCACTGAACTATTTGTCCATTCCTATGCCAATATCATACTATTTTGATTAAAGGACTTTATTTATTTATTTATTTTTTGCTTTTTATTTATTTAATTTATTATTTATTTATTTATTTTTAAAACTTTTATTGAACCAAAATTGATTATACATATTTTTGGGGTTGAACATTGAGATATGTTGATCAAATCAATCTTACTAGCACATCTATTATAACAAATTGTAATTATTCTTTATGCCTCTTGTCCAATCCCACCCCATCCCTGTTCCTCTCCCCCTCCCACCTCTAATCACCCTAGATTTCTTCTCTCCCTCTGAAAGAATAATGGTTACTCTGTTGATTTGCAGCCCAAATGATCTGTCCAATGCTGAGAGGCATGATCAGGTCCCCCAATACTATCACATAGCAGATGTCTCTTCTGTTACTATGAAATGGGCTCTGTGGAGACAGACATCCTCCTCCTTTATCTCTGCTGGTGACTCTCCTTGTGTCAACCCACTACAGTGGCTGGTGGACCATGTGCACGGTGATTGTGGCATCTAGCCGCCTTCACGGAAGCTATGGTTATTGTGGTAGCTGTGGTGGGCCACCTACATGGAGGAGACGTTTTTCGCCTGCTCCGTGGTGCTGGCAGTGTGCCTGGTTGTGGAGAGCGTCCGATCCCCAGTTCCATGCCCCGGGACCCCAAGTGGGTCCTGATGTGCTGGCACGGTGTGCCTGGTTGTGGGATAAATATATTTTAAATCTGGTACGGCAGATATCACGTACTATTTTTATTTTCTACCATTTTATTAGATATTCTTAACACATTTATTTTTCCATCTAAGCAGGAAGACCATTTACTCTATCATAAAACAAAGCAATACAAAAATGATGGGATTTTAATTGGAATTACATTAAATTTATATATTCATTTTGGAAGAACTGACATTTTTATTATAGTTAAGCTTTCCATTAAAAAACATGGCATGCGTTTTTATTCATTCAATAAAACTAACTTTAACAGGGCTTATGGTATAGCCAATGTTATAAACTAAGTCAAAATAGGAGGTTTAGTTATTGAAGAAAGTATAATCATGGTCATTATTTACTGACACTTTGATTTCCTTCTGTAAACTATTAGAGAATGAACTGAAAGTCAATTAGTACTAATGAGAAATTTTAGAAACATGGTAAATACAAAACAAATACAGGTAGCCCTCACTCTCACTATGCATATAGTCACTAGACTGACATAAAAATATTATACCTAAATTTCACTGTCTGAATCAAAAACCTTCTATAATGGACCCATATGTGTACACTGCTTAATAATTTACCACTAAGTTTATTTTATTTTGCTAAATGTCATTTGTATCAATTACATATTTTTAATATTTTATTGTTTATTTACATTAAAGTATGTGATTGTTTTGGCTTACAAGGAAAATTATTGCATCTGATACTGTGTAGTATCATTGCAAATTACAAGCAAACATACCTACTGCCGAGGTCATTAAGGGTAAAATAATTAGATAATTAATCTTTTAACTGCTTTATATTATGTTGAAATTCTTGGTGGATAGTTACATAGGTATCTCAGAGTACATTAGTGATATTTAAGGAAATTGAAGTTATTGGAAGGTCTGGGAATACTTTTTTTTTTAAAATTTAAAACGACAGAGTCTAGGCTCCTGATTTTAGAAAGTTTGTTAGCCAACACGTTTTTAAGCACTAAATATGAGTTATGACTGTACCCCAAAACAGTAGATTTCTTCTACTATACCAGTAAAAGCAAGTTTAGAATATGATGGGAAAAGATACATGCACAGTGGCCAATAATTTGGGGGGAGCCAGAGTAGTGCTTGACTCTACCTGTGGTAAACAGTGTCTAAGATGGCTCCCAAAGATATTCATGCCCTTATGTTAACCTTCTACCTTTGTGTGTGGGCTCAACCTAGTGACTTGCTTCTAATGAACAGAATCTTGCAAAGGTGATAGCATGTAACCTTTGAGATTAGGTCACAAAAAGACTGTGACTTCCTTCTTGCTTCTCTCCCTCCCCGAGCCTTCACTCTGGGGGAAGCTAGCTGCCATCTGTTGAGTAGCCCCATGGAGAGGTTCATGTAGTAAGGAACTGATGTCTCCAGCCAATGGCCAGCAAGGATCTGAGACCTTGCTAGCAGCCGTATGAGTAAGCTTGGAAGCAGATCCTCCCCCAATGAAGGCATGAGGTGACTGCAGCCCTGGCTGACACCTTGATTGCAGCTTTGTGAGAAACCTAAGCCAGATGCATCCAGCTAAGACACAGCCAGATTCCTGATCCACAAATTGTGAGATTTTATATGTATGCTGGCCGGTACAGGGATCAAACCCTGGACCTTGGTGTTATCAGGACAGTGCTCTAACCAGCTGAACTAACCGGCCAACCCAATATTTGTTTTTTTTTTTTTTTTTTGTCTTTTTTCGTGCCCGGCAACGGATCGCAACCCTCAGTGTCGTGCCCGTACCGGACCGGGACCGGCCACAGGATCGCAACCCTTGGTGTTGCTCCCACCCCTCGCTCAGCCAGTGAGCGGCCGGTCTGTATGTGGGATCCAAACCCTCGGTGGGAGCGCCACCACGCTTCCCAAGCAGCGCACTATAGCAGTGCGCCACCGGGCCGGCCCCCCAATATTTGTTGTTTTAAGCCACAAAGTTTTGGGGTAATTTGTTATGCAGCAATAGGTAGCTAATATAGCACCAGAATGTAAGGGTTGTGAAGAGAGACACTTAGAATATCTGGTTTACCACTCTATCTCTGTAGCGCTCAGCATAGTGCATAATGCAAAGTAGGTTTTTGATGAGTATTTGTTGAATAAATGAATGCAAGCCTGGATGAAAAGACCAAGAGAACGGTCCTTTTCTTTCTTTCTTTCTTCTTTCTTTTCTTTTCTTTTCTTTTCTTTTCTTTTCTTTTCTTTTCTTTTCTTTTCTTTTCTTTTCTTTTCTTTTTTGAGAATGGTCCTTTTCTTAACTCTGTCACATGTTGTAATCTGGGACCCAATACAGTTCATCTTATGTATAGAATCTCATACAATCTCTTGTGAAAATACTTGCAATTTACTTCTGACCCATTCCTCTAATCACAAGGCCTAAAATGAGTTCAGAGAACCAGGCAGGGGACTGACACTGTGCCACCTCTCTTCTGATAGAAACACATTTTCTCCCAAAGTATCCTGGTCTGCAGAGATGCAGCTGTGCTTCCAAAGAGATTCTCTTTAACATTATCACCCCGAAAAGAAGACACTGAATTCCCATCTCTATTTCAGAAGGGGGTCTTTGTTTAACATCTGTATAATAAAGGGTCCATTTGGGTGTTTTTTCCCAGAACAAAGGCAGTTTCCTTTAAAGGAGCATTGACAACTCCACCCCTTGCTAGAAAGAAACTGCTTGCTACTTGGAAATGACATTTTGTTGTTTTGCTTTTCTTTTTTTCCAGCTTCTATCCACTGAGGTTTAAAAAAAATGTCTTAAGAGTTTGGATTTACACATGCACCCTCCTTGGCACACTGCAGCCCATAGACTCCCATGCTACCTATTAACGGCCCTGGCTCAGTTCCTTCCTGAATTTGTACAATTATATCATAAAGGTTTTGTTTTGTTTTGTTTTTGCTTTTAAATCCCTGTGAGAGGAAAGGTGCATTGAGAATGCCAATATAAAAAAAAAAAAGGATGTTAAAAATGGAGGCTAATTCATGTTACCAGATCTGGCCATTATCACCTGAAAAAAACTATTAAAATTTCAAGTGATCATATTTTCTTCTAACTGTAAAAATGAAGCTCAAGTAAAACAATGCAGTGAATTGTTTATTCAACACTTTTCACTGGTCTTCTTTATGAACAGCAAAAACAACATGAATAATTCCAACCTATTTAATTTGTTGGCTACATAGAATTATAGCTCAAACTTGGTCTTATCTAAACAATGTAGATGCTAGCATGTTTTTTCAAGATAAATACTGTGGATATAAGCATTTCAGATTTGTTTATATCAAAATTCAGAACTTAATTTAATAAACGTTTATAGAGTCTATTATGTGCACAAGTCTATTGTGTGTCCTCAAGAACTTTACAATCTACTAAGAATTATAATAATGTGGTGATAATGACATCTTTTATTAAGTGCTTAGTAGTGCCAAACACCCTTTCCCCAGATTACCTCCTTTAGTAGACCTCCCGGAACCTATTAAGCACTACAATTATCTTTATTTTACAGGTAAGGAAAGTGTCTTAGAGAGGTCAAGAACTTTGCCCAAGGTCAGTCACACAGCTTACAATGGTGGCCTTGGGAATAAAGCCTGAGTTTGACTGGCGCTGGAATTCTTAACTGACAAAGGACTATAATACGGAATTTATTAATGGTGACTCTCATATGAAATCCTGCTGGGTAGCCTCCAATAAACCAAAGCCTGTGGGTCCCTTGGGGTGCAGTATGATAGATTAGGGTTGCAGAGTTGACACTCAGAGGAGCTGATGGAAGGGCATCACCACGTGTGAAGCCTGAGGCTGAATTTGATTCAAGGGTGGAAACCTCACCTGGCCTGGATACAGTGAGGACTGCCGAAGGCTAACAGATTGATAGCTCTCTTCTGGTTCTTCAGGAGGTTGTGCATGATTGTCCTAAATCAGCAGTGATTTTACTGATTAATGCCACTAACAAACAAGACAAGACAGAATGTGGTAAGTGGCATAAGAAATCTTTATATAAAGGGCCGGCCCGGTGGCGCACTGCGCTAGTGCGCCGCTTGGGAAGCGCAGCTGCACTCCCGCCGAGGTTTCGGATCCCACATACAGACCGGTTCCCGCTCACTGGCTGAGCAAGGCACGGGGGCAACACCGAGGGTTGCGATCCCGTTGCCGGTCCCGGTCCAGTGCGGGGACGACACTGAGGGTTGCGATCCATTGCCGGACATGGAAAAAAGACAAAAAAAAAAAAAGTTTCACT